>NC_052357.1:342432-343901 GCF_009727055.1 Benincasa hispida | reverse complement strand
CTCAATGCAGTGGAAACCTCCACCCAATCGTCAACGCCGCAACATGCACAACTGTAAACTTACGACCACAATAGGGACGACACCACCAGAAAGAAACCCCGGGTATTCTCAGAGTGAGAACGCAAAGCGTGGTCTTTGGTGAATTTGGTAGAGGAAGGAGGAAGCAGGGATCGTGTAGGTGATAAGTAAGTGGGAGAGAAAAAGACGCTATCGTATAGCACGATGCTTATAGTTTAGGAGAAACTACACGATCGTGTAGGTTTTACAGAATGATCGTTTAGGAAATGGTATACAATCGTTTACCAAACTTGGCACACACAACGATTGTTTAGGGAAGTTATACGATCGTGTAAGAACTAGTGTACGATTGTTTATGCGCAAGGTGGACGACCATTTAGGCAGAGAGTGACTGTCGTATAGGCTATCGAAATACTTAAACGATCGATTACTTTTCACCAGCGCGATCTCTCTTTTTCTTTTTGGACGGAAGATTCAAAATGAAAACCATTTTCATTTTAATTCATCGGTTACAATAACCGACGCTGCCCCACTAACCTACGTCCGAACGTGAAAAATTGGCTTAATTAATATATAATTAACCAATTAATTAATAATAAATATAATCATATTATAGTTTTATCTTATAGTTTGATATCACATATCTGTTATAGTATTTTCTCCTCTATTTGATATAAATCATATTTATATCAATTTCCTCCAAAATAAAGTATTTCATACATTTAGCCAATTATATCATATATAATTAACCAATCCAATTATATCATATTTAATCGAACTTCCTCTTGTCAATTTGAACATTTCAAATTAACCTAAACACTGATTCTCGACTTTATCAAAGCTACCTAGGGGCCTAATGGACCTGTGGCTCGAAGATCCAACAATCCATGAATAGCTGACTAAACTCTTTAGCCACGAGATCCACCATCCGTTAACTGTCAGGCATTCCACTAAAGACCAATAGCTAAACTCTTCTTACCATGGATATATTTCTGTGTCCATCAGATATAACCAATCATGAGTACAATGACCCTTCACAGATGCTCGTAAGTACAGCTGGGCCAAATTATCGTTTTGCCCCTGTAGTTACATTTCACTCCTTAAGTACCATCAATTCCTCTAATGAACAATACAACATAGTCTAACTATGTGTGAACACCTCTCGGGCCAAGAGAAGGTGTGTGGTGCCACATTGTTCAAGCCCTGGAATCAGCCCTTAAGGGAGCTATCTATCTACTTACCCTTGCCTCGAGGAATGAGTGAATTCCATCTTGTGTAGTTGAGTTCCCAGCTCCCAAATCAGATGAATCCCCAAAATGGTAGGTTTGAATCGGCGAATTGGCCACTCTTACTTATACAAATCAAAGAACCGCCCTCAATGGCAGGAGTTTCCAACTCACTTAGGATTGAGGTCATGTTACCTATGGTCATCCTAGTGAAGTGAAGTCTCT
>NC_052357.1:239749-338902 GCF_009727055.1 Benincasa hispida | reverse complement strand
CATGGCAACAAGCGAGAAAATCTCCTTATAGTCGACTCCCTCTACCTGGGTATAACCCTTTGCCACAAGGCGAGCCTTGAAGGTCTGTACCTTCCCATCAGTACCCCGTTTTCACTTGTAAATCGATTTACAACCTATAGGGCGAACCCCATCAGGCTGATCTACAAGATCACATACTGAGTTGAAGTACATCGACTCCATCTCGAGGTCCATGGCCTTGACCCATTCATCCCGGTTAACATCCTTCATTGCCTTCTTATAAGAAAATGGATCCTCAATATCGTCATTTGCTACCATAGCAAGGATTTTTGTGAAACCCAGATAGCGAACGGGTGGGTTCACAACCCTCCCACTATGTTGAGGTTTCCTCAACTCTTGAGGTGGAACCAACCTATTTTATGAACTTCCATCAATAACTCTTGATGATGTAGCAAGCTCTTCAACAACCCGTGTTGAAGTTTCAGCAGTTTTAGTGGAAAGCTCACAGAACACAACTTTACTTCGTGGACTGTGCTCCCTTATATGATCCTCCTCCAGGAAAGTAGCGTTTGTTGAAACAAACACCCTATTTTCCGTCAAATCATAAAAATGACCCTCGTGTACCTTTGGGGTAGCCTACAATGAGGCATAACCTCGACTATGGTTTTAACTTCTTGGGATTAGCCTCAAGCACATGTGCAGGGAAACCCAAAATGCGAAAGTGACGTAAACTTGCTTTACACCCGTTCCACAACTTCAGAGGTGTTCTCGCCTCTTGGAGGGAACACAGTTAAGTATGTATACCGTAGTTTCCACTGCGAAACCCCAAAACGAGTCTGGTAAGGAAGTATAACTCATCATCGAGCGAACCATGTCTAACAAGGTCCTATTTCTCCTCTCCGCTACACCATTCTGCTGAGGTTTACCCGGCGCTACGAGTTAGGAAACGATTCCATGTAATATCAAATAGTCCTGGAATGCCGAGACCAAAAAATCTCCACCTCGTTCCGATCGAAGTGTTTTAATCCGTCTATCCAATGCGTTTTCAACTTCAGCCTTGAACTCTTTGAACTTTTCAAAGGAGACTTCCGTTGCATAAGATAAATATACTTATACCTTGAGTAATCATCTATAAAACTAATAAAATACTCATAGCCACCTCGGGTTCGTACATTCATAGGACCACAAAGGTCAGAATGTATTAACCCAAGAGGCTCCTTGGCTCTATAACCTTTTCTAATAAAAGGTCGTTTAGTCATCTTACCCTCAAGGCAAGATTCGCACACTGGTAAAGAATTTTCTTCTAACTCACTTAGAAGTCCATTTTTCACCAATCTCTCAATCCTATTAAGATTGATATGCCTTAAACAAATATGTTAAACTTGGGCGTTTTCTTTTGGAGAAATTTGTCGACGTTTTGATTAAGTTACGAAAGTTTTAAAGATTTCAGTATTATGGAGGGAATTAATGGCTAATGGCCTTAGCACATATAAATTCGATTCCAGACTTACTGTGCAAATAAAAACACCATCTTTATGAATAAACACTTTATCCACATTAAACGAGATAGTATATTTACATTGCAATAAACACTTTACAGAAATGAGGTTCCTCTTTAGTTCGGGAACTATATATACATCATTTAAAAAAAAGAAACATATTCTATAAAGCTAACTGGAGTCCTCTCACTACTACAGCTGAGACGACGTGCCCGATGCCTACTCGTATCGTCATCTCACCAGCCTTTAGCAGTCGCCAAGATCTAATCCCCTGAAAAGAAGAACAAACATGGTTAGTGGCGCCCGAATCAATTATCCAAGCAGAATTATCATTCTCCACTAAATAAGTTTCAAGAACAAGTAAATCACATTTACCTTTATCGGTTTTGGCCTTAGCTTTGGCTGCTTTCTTCTCTTTCAGATACCAAGGACAGTTCCTCTTCTAGTGTCCATCGTGGGATCAGTGGAAACACTTTCCCTTAGCAACTTGTGGACACCTCCTTGGGGTGACAGGTGGTGGGTTAGCAGGTGCCTTCCATTTTCCTTTACCACCATTCTTCTTCTTCCCCATTGCAGAGTTAGAAGTAGAAGGTACAGACTTCGTTCCTGAGGTCGAACCTCTACAGAATGTCCTGAAGGATGAAACAACATTTGCCTCACCCTTCTACCACTCCTTACTTTTTAGTAAAGATTGGTAGGTCTGCAACTCGTTGAGGAGAGTTGCAAGGATATATTTCACTTTGTTAAGAATCACATTGCTAACAAAGTGCAGGAAGCTCTCCAGCAAAGAATGCAGGATTATGCTGATCTGGCTGCCCTCATCGATGGTGAACTCATTCAACTCCACCATATTAAATTGGACCATCATGTTAAACACATGTTCATGAACAGAGGTGCCTTCTTCCATTTTAGAGTTGAATATGTATTTAAGAGCCTCAACATAAGCTGTTCAGACGGTTGTCCAAACATCCCCCACAATGTCTCCATGATCTCACGCGCTGAGACCATAGGCTCATGTTTCTTGGCCAAGACTTCAGAAAGACTTGCCAAGATGTAGGCTCGAGCCTTCTCATTCACCCTTGTTCATCGCTCGTATGCCTCTCAAACATTTCGAGTGGCATTTGGAGCTGGAATAGGAGGACAAGCCTCCGTGTGAGCGAACATGAGATACTCGATGATCAGGATCATCGTGATCATGTGTTTCCAAGTTGCGAAATTATCGGCAGTAAGTTTTTCGGCACTTAATAATGTTAACGGGGTTGTTGCCATTTTGAAAAAGTTTGCTGAAAATACAAACAAAACTTTATTAGATTTTGCTAAACCACTTTTAAACCAATTAGTTTTGCAAAATAGTTTCAAGTACCCTAAGTTATAGACTTCTATTTTGCAATGATGCCCCAGTGAGTCAGGACAAATGTCACCGGTGGGGTGATCAATTGCCTCTTCGCTAGGATGAGACATTCTCAACCATTAGGTAGAACCAACTCTTGGAACTAGACCTAACAACCACTATTTTTCGGTCTAGAACTGTTAACCTTTAACAATTCCGTGTAAATGTGATCCCTCACTTTCGGTGCCAGAGTTCCACCCTAATGAGCCCACTGTAGGGAAGAAGCAAATTAGGACAAGAGACTAACTTACCTTATCCTCTTACAGGAGATCAAATAAAGAAACGCGCAAAACTACCATCCTTTAGAGGGACACTCCCAGGGTGCCTCGAGGCGATGCTCAATAACTTTATTCAACCTAACGAGGGAGACTGAGGGATAGGCTGTCGTACTTCCCGCTCCCACTTACTATGAACACTCTCTCCATCCACGTTGATATTAACCTACCCAAACACCATCTGTTAGGGGGACACGCCAAAGGTGCCGTGAGGCCGAAGGTAGATCTCACGGTGTGGACTATTTAGGAGAAACATGAAAGGTTTAAGTGAAGCATCTTATGCTCTAAGTACTACCCATTAAATGTTCTACCTAGGAGTTCATTAACCTAGACAATCCGCAACTGATTTTAGTCTAAGTTATCTTTTTTAAACTCTGCACATAAACAACGTTTGTCTGTGAAATATGAACAAGTTCAAGTAGTCAAGTTTAAACACTTTAATGAACTGTCCTTAACTTGCATGCATGCATCAAATCTATCTAATTCACATTTCCAGGTAAGTTCCCAGGTAGGAGTGTTACGTTTCCATCAACTTAAATACCTCAGCTTAGAGCGAACTCGCCTTAGACAAAAGGTCACTTATAGATAGATTTGCTACACTTTAACCTTTTATTAGCCAATTTAACCCTATTAAACTAATTAAAAGATTAAAGCCTTAGGGTTACTAATCGTATTAGAACTGTGATCTTAGATCTACGTGATCCAAGTTTTAAACATTTTAAAACCATGAATTAAACCTAAGTGGACATGCATGCCTTTCTTATTTCTTTAAGTTCAATTTCTCTTTAACTTTTAAAAAGAAACAACTAAAACCATTGTGCACAACGAGGTGTTTATAAAAATTATAATGTAACCTATATGTCATGCTTCATGAAATTTTCTGTCATTACTATATATAACTTTTATATAATGCGTAACAACCAAGCAA
Source organism: Benincasa hispida (assembly GCF_009727055.1). NCBI lineage: Eukaryota > Viridiplantae > Streptophyta > Magnoliopsida > Cucurbitales > Cucurbitaceae > Benincasa > Benincasa hispida. The sequence goes on along the minus strand of NC_052357.1, from coordinate 334,831 downwards.
ACATGCTATCATTCACCCTTATACTATAACAATTATAATATAAAGATGATGCATGTCAATGCTTTTTATGCATGCATAAATATAACTCTTATATTATATGATGCATGAGCATGCTCTTACATAATTAAATCATACTTCTCTAAATTATAATAATTACAACAAAGAGATGATGCAAGAACATTGCATAACCTAAGGTGGGATTTACTATATGTGCATACCATATGTCATATAAAAAACTTACATCATATGTAATAAATAAAGGATTAATGGACCGGGATGAGCCTTTACAAAAACCGAAATGAAAAAATCCTATCTATTATATTTTTCATCGAGCAAATTGGTTCACAGGAGAACCGGATCTTGAACCGCCATAAAACTCCATCGTGTAGTAAATGCAGTAGGTAGACGATCGTTCAGCGCGCACTAGATGATGGAAGCATAATTAAATGATCACGTAGACGACGACGAGGCTGCGAAGCCTGATCGTCTATGCGATCATATAACGCGACTACAGGTAAACGATTTACCTTGCATTAGAAAGTGATCGTTTAGTCAGTTAGTAAGCGATGAAGCTTGCTAACCTAAACGATCGTCAAAATAATACGATAAACTCTTGATCGCGTACCCCATCGTTTAACCGATGCGTTCAACAGCGATCGCATACTCCATCGTCTTTACGATGCAATCAACAGCGATCGCGTACCGCATCTTCTGCATGATGCGATCAACCCTAGATCGCCTCCTTCCTTGAAGAACCGCAACATTTGCATAGATTTGCTTATTCGAACGACTCAAAACTTCAAACAAACTTTGAATACAGACTCGATAACGATTATTAATACCCAAAATCGCAGGGGCCTTTACAAGAAATCGCAAATGTAAAAGGATTTAAATCAAACCGAGGCTACCATCCAAGAAAACATCCATTAATCCCGCACATCCACAACAAATTTAACAATTAAACAGTGTAGAAATGCACCCACCAAGAACGTAAATGTCATTTCGTTGCAACAGATAAAATCGGAGTATCAGAACTTGGCTCTAATACCAATTGAAGGATCTCTTACCGAAGAGTTCCATGAGTGCGTTCGGATCGCTCCAATTTCACAGTGACCAAAATACAACAATATACATTCAAACGTATAGTTATGAAAACTAACAGTCAATTAAAGGCATGCTTTGAATAATAAATAAACGAGGGAGAGAGTTGCCATACCAGTTGAAGACAGTCTTCAAACTTCGGAACTCAATGCAGTGGAAACCTCCACCCGATCGTCAATGTCGCAACACGCACAACCGCAAACTCACGACCGCAACGGGGCTGACACCACCAGAAAGGAGCCCTAGGTATTCTCAGAGTGAGAACCCAAAGCGTGGTCTTTGGTGAATTTGGTAGAGGAAGGAGGAAGCACGGATCGTGTAGGCGATAAGCAAGTAGGAGGGAAAAAGACACTATCATATAGCACGATGCTTATCGTTTAGGAGAAACTACACGATCGTGTAAGTTTTACAGAACGATCGTTTAGGAAATGGTATACGATAATTTAGCAAACTCTGCACACACTACGATCGTTTAGGGAAGCTATCCGATCGTGTAGGAACTAGGCGCGAGGTGGACGATCGTTTAGGTGGAGAGTGACTATCGTATAGGCTCTCGAAATACTTAAGCGATCGATTACTTTTCACCAACGCGATCTCTCTCTTTGTTTTTAGACGGAAGATTCAAAATGAAAACCATTTTCATTTTAATTCATCGGTTACAATAACCGACGGTGCCCCACTAACCCATGTCTGATTGTGAAAATTTGGCTTAATTATCATATAATTAACCAATTAATTAATAATAAATATAATAATATTATATTTTTATCCTATAGTTTGATATCACATATCTACTATAGTATTTTCTCCTCTACTTGATATAAATCATATTTATATCTAATTTTCTCCAAAATAATGTTTCTCATACATTTAGCCAATTATATCATATATAATTAACCAGTTCAATTATATCATATATAATCGAACTTCCTCTTGTCAATTTGAATATCTCAAATTAACCCAAACACTGATTCTCGACTTTATCCAAGCTACCCAGGGGACTTGAAGATACTTGAGGATGTTCTTCACTACGGTCCAGTGATCTTGCCCTGGGTTAGATTGATACCTACCGACTATGCCCACTGTCTGAAGCTGTGAAAGAAGGTTTGTGGCTGAAGGGATTACTAAATAATTTTGGCATTGCACAAACAAAGGTATATTGTGACAACCAAAACACAATCTACTTATATAAAAACCAACCGTTTCACAGCAGAACCAAGCACATTGCATTAAGTACCATTTTATCAAACAGGTGATTGAGAAAGGGGAAGTTGAGGTAGTAAAGATACATACCTCAGACAATACAACTGATATGCTGACTAAAACAGTTCCACTAAGCAAGCTTGGTCGATGCTTGGACCTCCTCGGGTTCGAGTTACCTGAAAAAGGTTAGCTCAAGTCAGCTTAACAAGCAAAGAGGGAAAGGTACTCTGAATGTTTACAAAGGTGGAGGTTGTTACAGAAGAACCGAAGACAAGAAATAAAGATTGCAGGCAGTTGAACGTTGTCGTCTTCTTTCTGTTATGATTGTTGTAACCACCAGAGCTTCTTCGTTGACCATAAGTGCATGTATAAAAAGAAAACGAATGTGAGAATAACATACGAGAGAGAGCAAGAATAACATACGAGAGAGAGCAAGGCATTCATTTTGTAAAAAGTTTAAAGAAGTAATAAAAGAGACCCTCCCGATTTGCACAGGACATAGGCCTTTGGCTGAACCACTTAAACACTTGTGTTCTTTCTTTCTTTCTCGACAATCGTCAAACATTTACTTAGGAGTCGTGTACACGATCGTTTAGTTCCTATTGCATCGTTTAGCTCTGCATCACATCGTCTAGTTCCTCAATTGTCGTCTCAACTATCATCCACACGATCATCTAGTGCTCGTACTATTGTTTATATAATTGAACTATCGTTTAGTTCTTTGGAGCTTCGTCTACACGATTGAGCTGCCTTTAGGTAAACGATTGAAGAGTTTTGAAGCCTTAAACATACAGCCTTCTCCGAGTCTTGAAGTATACTTAACCGTTAATTCTGAGTAGTTTGTGATTGCAAACAAGAGGATCATAGTTATCTGGGACAACACCCCATGTGTCACTCTACATGTTACCCATATGTCTCATACCTACATATTATCATTATTAGTATCCATGTAAAGCCACCACCTACTTGCCATTTTACCTATAGATAGAGGCATTTGGTGGATCTTGAGATAAGGCATACATTGGTGAAAATTCCATGAATTTTGGAGAAATGTATTATTTTCATAATTTATTATTTTTGTTGTTTTATTCATTTATATACTGTTTTGATTTATTTTAATATTATATTTTCTCGATATCCGTGAGTGGTGAGCATAAAGGCATTGGAAACTGATCCAGTCAATTGAATTGAGGTCGATCGGTTTTCGATTTTCATATAAAAAACTGTTGAAAATCGACCGACCGACCGATATATATAAATATATTTTTTAAAAAAAATTTACTAAAAAATAAGTATAAGAGTAAGCCTACTACCATCAACCCAAGCCCAAGCCTATTGTCTTAGTATTGATTTTTTTTTTTTAATGTTCCTAAATTCCAAACCCACTGCATGATTGATTGATTTATTGAGAAATTTTGATTTAAATATTTGGTTATCAAACTTTGAAATTTATTACATTTTGGACCAATCTAAACATCATTTGATAGATAAAGACACAAATTACAATCTCAAATGTTGATAGTTTGACTTTCTACCACGAATTATTGTAAAAAAGAAGAGAGAATTTGTCTATCTTTATCATTGAAATTTTAAAATATCAAATTTAGTCTCTAAATTTTGGAAGAAAAAAACTATTTTCATACTTACTTCTAATTTAACATTAACAAACTGATGTCCTAACTTCAAGTAGGTGAACTAGCATGTTAACATGAATATGATTTAAAATCAAATAAGTTAGAGACAAATATTAAAAGAAACAAATTTAGGGTAAAAATAAGTAAGATAAAAAAAAAATAACGATTTGTGTTTTTAAAATTTTAAAAACAGGCCCTGTTTGGTAAGGATTTGGTTTTTGAGTTTTTGTTTTTGAAAATTAAGGTTAAGACACTATTTTCATCTCCATATTTCTTCCTTTGTCATATATCTTTCTACCAATGGTTTAAAAAACCAAACCAAATTTTGAAAACTAAAAAAAAAAAAAAATCAAAAAATTATTTTTGTTTTTAGAATTTGGCTAATAATTCAACCTTTATACTTAAAAAAGATGCAAATCATGATAAGAAATGGAGAGAAAATAGAATTAATTTTTTAAAAAAAATGGTTAACAAAAGGGCCTAAAATAACCATTTAAAAAGATTAGACACGGAATAGAACTAAATTAAAAATTTAGGTCCCTTTTGGTAACCATTTGTTTTTTTTTTTAATTTTTTAAATTAAGTCTATTTCATTTACATTTCTTATCATAATTTGCATATTTTTTAAGTACAATAGTTAAGGCCCTGTTTGGTAACCATTTTGTTTTTTTTTGTTTTGTTTTTAAAAATTAAGTCAATGGATACTATTTCTCCTTCCAAATTTCTTCCTTTGTTATCTATTTTTCACCAATGGTTTAAAAAAACCAAACCAAAATTTGAAAACTAAAAAAAGTAGCTTTTATTTATTTATTTTTGAATTTGACTATGAATTCAACCACCGTAATTAAAAAAGATGTAAATCATGATAATAAATTTAGATGAAATAGGCTTAATTTTCAAAGACAAAAACAAAAAACCAAATGGTTACCAAACATGATCTAAATTATTAGCCAAATTCCAAAACAAAAACAACTTTTAAGTTTTTTTTTAGTTCTCAAAATTTGATTTTTTTTTTAAATCATTGATAAAAGTAGATAACGAAAAAAGAAATTTGAATGTGAAAATAATGTCTATAGACTTAATTTTAAAAAAAACAAGAAAAAAGGGCAAAATATTACCACACGAGACTTTAAAGAATCATTTTTTCTCTTTTTTGCGCAAAAATAAAACAGAACAAATTTGAAAGTTGGAAACTAAAATAACAAAAAAAATTACTTTGTGAAGAAGACATATTCGGAGATAGAATGTCAGCATATTTAAAGACATATAGGCCTCACTGATTGGTTGAGCTTAGCTCTTAAAAAAACTTCATGAACTTTCGATCCCTCGTGATTTAACTAAATGCGTCTTAATCCAAAATACATTAATAAAAAGTGAAAAAAGAGAGAGAGAGACACACACACATTTATATAAAGAGTCTATTGAAGAAGAATTTTGACTCTCTAAGGCAAAGCATATTGAAGACGAACGGTTTCTTCAAGCACTCTCTCTTTGCAAACCGCAAGAACAAGATGGAAAACCAACTGGCGCTGCAAAACAAGGAACACTCTCAAAACCCAGTTGAAGGATCTAAAGATGAAGCTTCTGTTCAGCTTCCAGCTCCTCCTTCTTGGAAGAAACTGGTGTTTCTCACTCTCTTTTCTCTTGTTTAAGCTTTCTGATTCTTTTCATTTGTTTCCCTTCTTGTTTTAATGTTGATTCTGTTTCTGGGTGTCTTTAATTTTTGCTTGATTTTCAGTTTTCCCCCATTATATCACCTTTTTTTTTGGGTAAATTTTAGTCTGGGTTTTGTTTGTTGCTGAGTTTTTAGTTCTAGGGTTTGTCAATGTAATCGCTTTTTGCCTTTAAAGGGCTTTTATGATTAGGGCTTTCCTTGTTTATGAAGTATTTAGCTTAGGAATTTTCTGCTTGTGGTGATAATTTATGTGTTTCTCATGCTACTTATGGTTTGAGGAACTACTCTGCTATTTTGCTCTGATCCCCTGAAAAATTTCAGAGAAATTCAGAGAGATTTAGAAAATAAGAAGGCTTTTTCATTCGAAAATTAGTGATTTCTCTGTACATCAGTTTATAGGATATAATCCTTCAAAGACAGAAAACTAAGGTCTATAACAATTACATTTTCAGTTTTCTTTCTTTCTTCTTCTTCTTTTTTTCTTTAAAGGAAAATTTGTTTCCTCTTATAGTTTTCACCTTTTTTTTTTTTTTTTTTTTTTTTTTTTTTTAAAAAAAAAAAAGAAAACATTTTAATTCTTGGCCAAATTTAAAAAACTAAGTTCAGTTTTGACATTTTATTATTTTATTATTTTTATTATTTTTTGAGTCTTCAAATTTTTTTCTTGGATTTTGAAAATATATTTTGAAGGTAAATGACAAAGCAAAGCAATCCATACGAGGAAGTACTATAAGTTTAATTTCAACAACAAAAAACAAAAACCAAATGGTTATCAATTGGAGCCTAAATAGGACTGACAAATGTGTATTTACAATCTGCTAAGAAACTCGGGAACTCCAGTATTAGCTAAGGAACTACTAACAGACAGGGGAAATCAAATATTTGGGTGTTTTTCTTTCTTGACCAAAATACTATGTTCCTTTGGTTGAGGATAAGGTTAGTTACTTTCAGCAGCTCTTATAAAATTATATCTATCTTTCTTTTTAAATTTATTATTGTTATCATTGTTATTATTGTTTTCAAGTCTGAATGATTTCCTAGTTTCCTAATGAAATGCATTTTGTTTAAAATGGTCATTTAGTGGAGGATGTGTATTTAGCCTCATAATAAGAGATTGACAGAGTTAGTTAGGTGGAGGAGGAGAATTGTGTAAAGAATACTGTAACCTTGAATTTGTAACTTAGTTACTACTTTGGTATTCCCAAGATGCATTGGAGTGTTTTCTGTCGGTATCTTTGGTTTTCTGTCTATCCTCTGCCTCCCAGGAGAGCAGTGATGACAATCATGTTTCAAGCCGTGATTTCAGGTACAATGTTCAGATATACATCAAGAGAGAAGTCTGATTTTGAAATAAAGAATGAAGATGAGGAATTGATAGTTTCAAACTTAAGCTTTAGCCCATAGATGAATCGTAGCATGAGGTCCATATTCTAAAATATATATATATTTTTTTGTTTTCTTTCATAGTTTTGCATAGCACTTGTCATGCTGTTATATCCCAAATATTGTTCTGAACTAATAATCTTTGAATGATATACAAAAAACCAACCATGCTCTGTCTTTTAGAGCCTTCATTACAAAACTTTTGTTACTCCAATTAGTTGCATTATAAAAGGATTAGATGTGTCTTATCTACCTTCTTTTTGCTTTCGTTCTTTGGCTTTTAAGATGACAATTGTGATATTTCATGTTTTATTCTATTCCAGTTTTTACCCAAGAAGGGAGGTGCACCAAGGAAGAATGATATCGTATTTATAGCACCTACTGGCGAGGAGATCAGTAATAAAAAACAGCTCGAGCAATACTTAAAGTCGCACCCTGGAGATGTTGCGGTATCAGATTTTGATTGGAGTACAGGTGAGACACCCAGGAGATCTACTAGGATTAGTGAGAAGACCAAGGCAACCCCACCACAGGAAGAGCCCCCAAGGAAACGAGCAAGAAAATCTCCAGGTTCAAAAAAGAAGGAACACAGTGAAACTGAGAAATCTGAGGGTGTGAAAGAAACTGAAATTAAAGGTGCTGAAATGTCTGAGAAGGAGAATGCTGAAACTGAGAAAGAAAAGGAGAACTCCAAGGATGAAGAACCTAACAAAGAAGATGAAACAAAACAAAAAGAACTTGAAACTGCCAAGGATGAAGAGCCTAAAAATGAAGGTGAAAAAGAAGAAAAAGAAATTGAAACTGCCAAAAATGAAGAGCCTAGAAAAGAAGATGAAACAAAAGATGAAGAGGCCAAGAAGGAAGATGTAAAATCAAAAGAAACAGAACAGAAAACCACCACAGAGGTGGAAACTTCACAAGATAATAAAGAGAACACTGGGATTGAAAATGTTCCTGGCGATGCAACGGAAACAAAGAATGGCCAGTTGGATACTGAGGATGATGAAAAAGTAGAAGATCGAAGTTATGAGAATGTTCAGAACCAAGAGGATGTCACAGCTGGTGAAAAAGTGGCATTGGAGGTTGGTCAAGATAAAGGAGAAAAGGGGCCACAAACTGAAGCAGAGAAAGCTATTGATTCATGCTGTATGAAACAGGAAAAGGCAAACGTTGGTAATACTAAGGAAAATGGGGTTGCTGAACAAGAGAATTGCAGTGGAACTGAAAAAACACCGGCATCTGAGGGAATGGTCACGGAAAATGAAGACACACAAAAGCATGGTGGAAAACGTGACATCCAGGCCGAGAGCAGAGGGAACGAAAACTTGAGCGAGGTGACTGCAATCAGTAAGTAAAACAAGTTATCTCTCTCCGCCAATACCCCCTCCCCTACTTCCCCGGTCATCATCACAACTTGCACAGCCAAATGGACTTGCCACCACCATTTTGTAAGTTGGCTGGTTCCCTCCTTTTGTAACTTTGAAATTGCTACAATGACTGTAATTTAATGTTGTTAAGGCTAGACTTGGTTGGGAAAAAAAAAGTTAACTATTCTGATGGTAGATGAGTTGTAGTTTTGTTTTTTTGTTTTCTTTCTGGCTGGTAGAACCCAAGCCAACTGACTGTTATTGTTAATGAAACTTGATCACCTGTAGTTTTTGTTTTTCTCTTATGCTATAAGTAGGTTAAATTTACCATCTCTGACATCAGGCATTTGTATCTGTTGGATCATGTAATAAATGAATTAGAAGAAGTTTCCGATACACTCTGCCTCTCTTGATTTCTCAATGTTTGAAGTTTTGTAGTCTTGCCCTTTAAGCCAAACATTTGCTTGGACATGACGGGGATGCCTGCTGCTGACTTGGTATTACCAGTTAGTGAATTCAAAGAATGGTCCCTAGCATGGTGGCTGCCTAATTGATTTTTCTTTCAGGACCACAGTCAGCTGCATATTATAGTTTTGTAACATAACGTTATTTCGAGTATTATGATGTTGATGTGAACATAATCATAGTTCGACGATGATGCCTTAGGTTTTTACAATATTAAGGACACTATTTTTATTGGTATGTGAAGTTGTTCGAGCTCGTGGGCTCGTAGCTCTGTAATGGAAATGATGCTTCTGGATCCCCTCAAGGATAAAGCATAATCTTTTCACATGCTTTACCCTATTGCGGGGTATTTGGAGGTTGTTAGGATTAATGCCTCTTTGAGCATGTCGATCACGAGGGATTTCTTTAGTTATCAACTTGGTCCTGTTCTTTTTGTTTGGATTTCATTTCTATGGTTTAGTATGAACTCCTTGAATATTCCTTTGTTTTGCTTAACAGTAGCAGGTAGAAGAAAAACCATCTTTATTAGTTTAAGATCTTTTAGTTGGATTCTATTAGAAAAATTGTTTGGGGTTGAGGCCACGCTGTTTATGCAAGCGTAATGAAAGTTGGTCAGATCGTATTTAATATGATTCATGCTTCAATTGTAGTGAGCTCATAAAGGAAATTGAATATCTTTGAGCTCGTTTACATTAGACAGTATGCAATCGTAATTTGATTTTCATTGAGACCATTTAATAATGGAATGGAACATATGTGATACCACAACGTCATTGAGTTATAGTCAAAAAATACTGGACTCTTGAACGCTCATGGTTTTGGTATTTTGAAAATTTGGCCCCTTTTTTTTGTACACGTAGTCGTCCTCGTATATAGATTAGTAGTGGTGTCATTAGTATCCATAATACTTTGTTGCATACTAGCCAAGAAAAATGGTACTATAAATTTAGATTGGTATTGATATCATTGGTATCTATAATTGATTTTATCCTATCGATATAGATATATGACCATTTATATATGGATACCAATATCGAATTTAAACACGACGATTCATGGATGATAGGGCAAAATCTGGAAAATTATGAAAGGTTCATACAAAAAGAGGAATCAATTCCATGTAATGATCAATGGTAATTAGATTAGTCACTCATTTAGAATGAGATTATAGACCAAGACTACAAATTTCGTGGTGAGACTATATCCATTGCAATTATATAATATTGGTAAACACCAACAATCGTAATTAATTGACTCTTACTTTTCATATTACTATTGATCTCTTACGATTGCAGCTATGTAAACATAGTATAAGTTCAAAGTAGACAAAATTTCATGCTATTATGAACAAATAAACGATGGATCCGTTGAAAAACTATTCACAATTTTTTTTTCATATCTAACGTATACGGTATCTAAAAACATTAAGTCTAGGATTTGGTAAGTGAAAAGTCCTTTTCATGAGAAGAAAGTATGGGTTTGAAGTTCTAGAGTCATCTTAAAGAGCCAAGGATTGGAACGTTCAATATCTAAGAACAACATAGTTCCAAAGAAAGAAAAAAATGGGAAAGTTGTAGAAGAAAATCAAAAGTTCAATGGGAAAATAGGAAGTCTATAACATATTATATAATATAAACTAATGTTTGGGAAGTTTCTTGGAAGCTAGCCTCAAGAAACTTTATAATGGACTCATAAATTATTCAATAAAGTTGGTTCATTTTATTAGTAATTTGCATACCACGTGTCATGAAAACGTAAGATAATGATAGACCTTTTTAAATATCCAATAACAGATCTTATGATAAATGTGCTGACTGATAAACAATTAGTTATTATCAAGATGTGAATAAAATTGGATACCGAACATCTTCATTCATCGATAATTTTGTCCGACTTCAATTGTGTGTTCTTATTTGTCGAACTTAAAGAAAAAAAAAAAAGCTGGGTCCTTTAAATAAGAGTTCTATATTAAATTTGAATAAAGCACTTTTTCTATAAATATTTTTAATTAAAAAACACTAACGATTTTATATATATATATATATATATATATATTTCAAGGTGTTCTTTAGTGTTTAAATATGTTTCCAATTACTTTAAATCCTTTTTAAACGTAATTAAAAGTATTTTGAAATGACGCAAGACTTGTTTGAATTTACATGGTAAGTGTTAGAAACACTTTTTAAGAAATAATCCAAATTGATTCTAAAACACTTTTCACATTTCAAAACCCGTTTCAATCACAAAGGAAAAGAAAATAATTTACTCATACTTTAGAAGTTAGAATAATTCTACTCAAACTCTATATTGTGATATTTTAAGTGGCTCAAAAAAATTATAAATTTTGTATGGATGACTCAAATTTCACGATCAAGATAGATACCGTCTAACCTAAATTTTGAAAATGACGCTCTGGATAAAGGTATTAGGCATGAGATTCAAAAGCTTCCTATTACAACCCTAAAGTGGTTATTTATAGCCTTATGAGAAAATCAAACAATTAACTAATTAATTTTAAAATATTAATTAATCATTAATTAATTTAAATTAACAACTAAACAAATAATAAACTAAAATATACTAATAATCCTCTTCTAATTCTCCTCGTCAAAAAAGAATGAATGTATAACACATTTTTTGTCTACATCACTTTCTAATACCATAGTGCTCTCACACGCTAAAACTCTTCCTCCCTCACTCTCTAACACTCGTCACTTTGAAAAGAAAAAAGTATTGACAAGTGGTTACTAGTTTTTGACAAACAACAAATTATTTGTCATTGCATTTCAAGCTCTGGGTCAAACAATGTTTCAGATTAAAATTTAGGTGATCCGTACAAAGATATCAAACTTTAAATTATAATATATTTTTTGAGCTAAAAAGATCCCACCTTTAGAATAATGAATCAAAGTATAAGAACTCTTTGAAAAAGTCTTAGTTTAGTTTACATGCAACAAATCAGCAAATCATAATGGGTCTAAAATCAGACCAAATCAAAACTTTGAACTCTTCACAAATAAGTCTTCCATATGACACCATTGTCAACTAAAATTAACATAAATAACAAGACTAAATCCATATCTCAAAACCAAAATTCCATCCTTTCACTTTCAATTTTGAAATTTCAATAGTTAAATCCTCACCAAAAAGAAAGAAAGGAAAAAAGAAAAAAAATCTTTTTAGAAAAATCCTTACTTTTCCTTTCTATTGGCAGCCCTCAAACGTTGATCATTCTAAAGCTCTCAACTTTTTCTTTAAAGAAAAAAAAAAAAACAAACTTTGACCGGCGTTGCTGCAGTGGCGGCCGTAGCTTCTCGTCGCCTTCGTGACCACACCGTACACTAAAATGAACCCTTATCTTCTTTCTTTTACTTTTCAATCCTTTTCACTATAAATACAAACACGATTTCTTCTCAACACTTCATCATTCAATTCGTTTACAGATAAACAGACAACAAAATGGCCGGTAGGTTCGCTCTTGTTCTGGGTTTTGCTGTGTTTTTGTTTCTTCAATACTCCGCCGCTCAGACCGTTCATACCGTCGGTGACTCCGCTGGCTGGAGAATCCCTCCAAACGGTGCCGCTTTCTATGTCAACTGGGCTGCTGGAAAAACTTTCCGTGTCGGTGATTCTCTCGGTGAGTAATTAAGTCCTGTTTTGAATGCTCTGTTTCTCTACCCTCCTCTGTTTTTCTTTGCAATAACTAATCAAATTAGCGAATTGGGTTACTTTCTTTTTGGTTGTAGTATTCAATTTCACGTCGGGTTTGGACGAAGTGACGAGAGTTTCGAAGAGGTCGTTTGATTTGTGCAGTGACGACGATGAAATTGGAGATTCCATTGAAACAGGGCCTGCAACTATTCCTTTATTATCACCAGGGGAGTATTATTTCATTAGCTCTGAGGATAGGCACTGCGAACAAGGTCAAAAATTAGCCATCAATGTCACCGCCGCCCCTGGAGCTCCAACGCCGCCGTCTTCCAACGCTCCTCCAGCAACCCCAGGACGAGCTCCAGTGACCCATGTCGTCGGAGGCGCCGCTGGCTGGACCGTTCCTCAAGGCGGTGCCATGTTCTACGTCAACTGGGCTGCCGGAAAAACATTCGTTGTGGGCGATTCTCTATGTAAGAATAATCTATTCAATGTGGTAAGAAATTAAATTGCAAATTGATAGATGAAAAATTCTAAATTGTTCATGATTCTGTTTTTTGCAGTGTTCAATTTTACAACCAACGACGATGTAGTTAGAGTATCGAAGAGATCGTTCGATTTATGTAGCGACGATGATGAGATCGGCGATGACATCGACAATGGGCCAGCGACTATCCTACTGTCAACTCCCGGCGAGTATTACTTCATAAGCAACGAGGATAGGCACTGCCAGCAAGGTCAGAAGTTAGCAATCAACGTCTCAGCCGCCGCTGGACCAATGGCTCCTCCTTCTTCAAATCCTCCACCCTCCAACGCTCGTCCACCAACCCCACGCCCTGCCCCAGTCACCCATATCGTCGGAGACGCCGTAGGCTGGACCACTCCACCAGGCGGAGCCGCTTTCTATGTCAACTGGGCTGCCGGCAAGACATTCGCCGTTGGTGATTCTCTAGGTAAGATTCTCTGCTCTTACCCATCACTCACCTTCCGATAACAAAGTTATAGAAGATATTTTCAAATATCGCAAATTGTTACTATCTAAAACATTCATCAACAATTATCATTGTCGCGAGGTGGTATCATAGTGTCAAATAACTTAGAGAAGACTTCTGACCAATTTTAAAATTCATTAGTCTATTAAACATAAAAGTGAGAGTTGAGAAATTTATTAGAAATTTGTAAAACTTGAAAGGCTAAGCTCGTTTAATTTAATTGCAGTGTTCAACTTCCAGACCGATGTGCACGATGTGGAAAGAGTACCGAAAAGATCCTTCGATATATGCAGTGACGACGACGACATCGGCGACTCCATTGAATCTGGCCCTGCAACCATCGTTCTCAGAGACGCCGGCGAGCATTACTACATTAGTACCGAGAACCAAGATTGTCAACTCGGCCAAAAACTAGCAATCAATGTAACTGCCACCAGACCCAACACTCCTGTAACATCCATTTCAACACCCCCAACCTCCGGTCCAACTCCTGGCAGTTCACCATCTAGCCCCGGCGGCACCGGACCACCGAACTCCTCCGCCAACACCGTCGCTGCCGCTCTCTCCGCCACACTCTTTGGCCTTGTTTTGAGCTTCTTCTAGATACGTTTTATTTAGAGTGGTTCTTTTTGTTTTATTAAATTATGTTTCTTTTTTCTTTTTTGGTGCTTTTTTGTTGTTATTATTTGAGTGGTGAACTGTGGCATTGCCCGTCACAGTCATAGTTGTGTTCGTGTTGTACTTTGTCATTTCATTATTTTTATACATACTTATAAATAAATAAATAGTTTAAAATTCAGATTTTTTCCCCATTTTGATATTATCCTTGTAAAATATTTCATTTCTTATTGCATTTTGATATCAATATCTAATATTAAATATTAAATATAAAGAAGAATATTTGATGAATGAAAAAAAAAAAATCTCCAACCTTACGTTTATAATACAATATCATTTTAAGATATATTAATTAGTAATATTTATTCGTGGTAGTAAAAGTAAATTTAACTAAGTGAAAATACATATTAAAACAAAAAAAAGTAAAAAAGTCTATTTACCGCATATGTCGTAAAGAATAAGGATCATCTCTAATTTTATCTTCATCCTCAATTTTCTTTGTTATCTATTATTTCAACATGATGACAACTTAAAATTTGATTTTTTCTTGCCAAAAACTTTAATTTTAAACGGACCATTGTGAGTCAAGAGATTTTTAATTATTTTCTATCTTGAACTATATAAATAGCTATCATGGAAATATTAGATACTTTGGATTATTTAACTTCATGCCAAATTGAATTATTTATTAGTGAAATACATGATTTTTTGGGATATATATCTATGAGATTTTTTTCCTGTGGGTCCCGCAGCCATTTAAGGTGATTTATTGAGGGGAGACTTATTGTTTTCATATAATAATATTAACATTTCTTATTTGAGATAATGTAATATTAATAAAATCAATTCATCATTCATGTTCGAAATAATTATGAGATGGGGTAAATATTTGCTAATAGAAGCGTAGCTGAAGGATTACTAGAATTTACTCATTATTCGTTTGACGTTTAGATGTTCAAAATTTTCATATCTTCACCATAATTTTAGTACTTAAAAAATAAAATAAATATTTTTGATCTCTTATTAACAAGTTGGTCCTTAATATGAACATGACTTAATTGATATAAGATATACACTCTTGATCATAATATCGAGAGGTTTGAATTTCTCGTTTAAATTATTGTACTAAAAAAATAGCATTTTTTAATATAGCATTGGGATAATGAAAGGATTTTTACGTTCGAACTCCAGTGAGGTAGTAAATGCTAATTTTATGTTCACTATTACAATATTGTGATTGTTTGATTTTATTATGGGCAAAACTTGAGCAGCATGTCTTGCAAGATGTTAAGGACATTGTCAGGTATATTGTTACATGTTTTGCAGGAGATTCCGTAGAATGTGTAGATTTCTGTGGTTGAATTTGCAAATTTTCATGGTTGCCTTCTTTATTTTCCTGCATAGATTATTTATTCACTCCTTGAAGATATTTTATAAGCTAGCCATATATATTGTGGTCTCATTTATTTTTTAGAGTTAGCCGTCTTATTAGAAAAGTGTTTGCTGAGAGTTTTGAACTTAGGGTTTGTCTAAGCCTCAGCTTCCATGTATTTTTATTAAAAAATTTTGTATTTGTCATTGAGATTTTTGGTGCAACAGCCATTGTAGAACTTGGGAGGAGTTTTATTTGATATTTTATTTAGGGAAGTCTAAGTACGTTGAAGATGATGAAATCTTATACTTAGGGGGAGCCTAAGTATGTTGTATTGAGGGGATCTCATAAAAAAGCTTGGAAAAGCATTATTGTGGAAGTCAAAGGAGCTCAAACTTAGGGGGGAGCCTAAGTTAAAATTGAAGAGGAAGCTATATGTGAGTCATTGAAGAGAGAGTTTATCAGATAAATACTTTTCGTTGTAATTGTAAACTCTTTATATAGTGAAGTTTCTTTCCACTAGGCTCATAGCACCCTTGACATAGGTGGTTTTGCACCGAAGTGGGACACCAATCTCTGTGTCTTTATATTGATGTTCATTTTTGTATTGTCTACTTATCATACATATTGTTTGTGACATCGTGCTTGACATTTGTACTCTGTGTTCGATCCATTCTATTTTTCCGTAATAAGTTAACATGCTTATCTTGATAATGGAGAGAGGTCTGTATCAACTTGATTGTAAATTTAATTAGTAAAGATACTATATATTTACGGTAAAATATTTGAACTTTCACTACAATTAAATAAACTAAACTTTACTAACCATTTGATTTTTTTGTTTTTGAAAATTAAGCCTATAAAACACTCTTTACTCCTCTAAAATTTTTGCTTTATTAAGTACTTTTACTAATATTTTCAAAAAACAAAAACTAGTTTCAAGTCTAGTTAGAAACACTTTAAGATTGAGTGTGCTAATTCTAGTTAAATTTTCTTTATATATCATCTAGTTTGAGAATAGAAAACGAGTGTGAGTAATATAAAAGTTTTGAGAGAGTGTTTTCTTAATTGGGATCGAGAAGAGAATATTTTGTATGATTGTAACGAATTTTTACCTAGTAGATTTCTTATTGATGAGCCGTGGTTTTTCTCTGAGTTGAGAATTTTTCACGTAAATTCATGTGTTTTCAATTTTATTGGTTTCTTTTAATTTTTCTACTTATTCATGCGATAGAAGTGAGAGATTTTTCCCAACACAGTTATTATAAATTATAATTGCCATAAAACGCAGGTTTTTTTTTTTTTTTTTTTCATACATAAACTTGAGATTATAGATAAGTAAATGTGTATGACGCAAAAACTCATAGCTTATAAATAAAAATGTAATCGAAAAAAGTAGAAGGTTAAAATATAAAGTTGGTCTATATAGTCTAGACAAAGTTAAAATTTAATTTGTATAGTGCGAAAAGTTAGAATGTAGTTTTTATGATTGGATAAAACCTCATATAGTCCATATAGTTTGATAAAACTCTTATAAAGAGTCTCTAATTATAAACCACTAGGACTAAATTCTATCATTTTCCAATATAAAGACCAAATTTATAATTTAACCAAACTAGAGTGAATCAAGTATAGATAATTGCATTTCACACGAGAGAGAGTATTGTTAGATCAACTTTAGTCAGGTACTTAAAAGAACTATTCTTGCAATTCGGATAATTAGGCAAATGTCCCATTTATTGTATCTTCGTCTCACGAACTAACATTTAATTGCATTTTATCCTTTCTAGCCTAGTTTCTAATCAATCTTAATTAAATAAAGATTTTGAAAGTATAAGGATGATATAAATCTAAAAGTCATGAGAGACCAAAACTGCGTGAGATGACAAAATTAAAAGTATGATAAACTTAAATGGAAAACATGGTTTTAGCGAAAGAAAAGCATAAGTTTATATATATATATAATCGAACCAAACCGAACCGTTTATATATATATATATATATAAAGTTAAAAACTGAATAGATCCAATCGAATCAAATATTTGTGGTTTGGTTCGGTTTGATATCTATCCAAAATTGAAATTGTCATTTTAGTTCAATGTAACTACTAAATCAGATCGAACTGAACCGTGACACCTTTAATAAATACAAACTTGACATGAAATTTGTTGGAAATGTGACTAAAATCTTACATTGTTTAAACAAGGGGATGATCATGGATTTATAAGAGAGGATGAATATCTCCAATGAAATGAGACATTTTGGGGTAAAATCGAAAGCAAAGCTATGAGAATTTATGTCCAAAATGTACAATATCATACCATCGTGAAGATAATTGAAGGGTCGTTATCCTTAATAAAATTGAATGAGACTTCAAAAATATATATATAAAAGCCAAGAGGAAGATTGATCTTGTACAAGTCGTTTAAAATTAAATTTGATCAAATTGAACGTTCTCACTTACAAAATAGGAAAAGAAAAAAAAAAATTAAAAGGAAAAAAGAGAGAGAAAAAGAAAGAGACTTGGGGAAGTCTAAGAGAAAAATATAGGCAAACAATTCATTGGGGGTATTGCCCTCTATAAGGTCATCTAATCTATCTTTCAAACCAATTCATACACTTCTAATTTGCTAATTAATAATTTACATGGATTCACATTTAATCATGCCCCCTTAATTTCAAAATATTACTCAATAAAACCGTCACAATATAGCTAGCAATTTTGTATGGTAGGATCCAGATTAAAAAGCATCCACTTTTATTTAATTAACTATGAAATACACATTTGAAGTAGTTTTTCCGTTTATTTCTCGTACATCTAAGGATGCAAAATTGATCGTAGGTGGTTATATGGAGGCTATTGTTGTATAATTTTCTTAGGCCCTTACATTGTCTTTATCTTCAAGATCCTATGCCACCAACTTTCTCACCGATTAGCCAAATTCTTTGTTCATAAAAAGAGACTTAATTATATTCACTCGTTTTCTCATATACTTTTCAACACTTTAATTTAGTTTAATTTCTCTATAAATTTGCATCCCATTTTCATTAAACAAACACAAAGTTATTACAAAGAGCAAGAATTTTTTTTTTTTTTTTTTAGGAAATAATGGCTGGTAGAGTTGATTTAGTTATGAGTTTAATTGCGGTGGTTAGGGGTATTTATGAGTTGAATTGAATTGAGTTGAAGATTTTTTAGATCCAATTTAATGGTTCAATTGTAAATCAACCCAACTAACCCTAATTAAAAAATAATCCAACTCAACCCAACCATGTAATATTTGGGTTATTTGGGTTGGGTTGGTTCGGGTTAATCAGATCATTTATTTAAAATTTTATTTTAAAAAGAGCAAAATGTAAATAGGTAAAAATCTAATTTAATTATTTTCATATATTGAATTAATATTAACAACTAAATTTCGATTTATATAGGGAATTTTTTTCTAGAGTGTAAAGAAATACTTTTAAGAGTTGTTGGAGAGTAAATTAAAAAATATTAGAATTAAATAAAACTAAAAACAATATATGTATAAATAATTGTGTTATAAGTAATAAAAATATATATATATTAAAATTAATAATAAATTCGGGTTGGTTTGAGTTATATTAGTTGAACTAATGAACCAACTCAATCCATAAAATTTTCATTTATTTGAAGGCAACCCAATTCAAATGAGTTAATAATCCAACCAAAACTGTACTGGTTTTTTTTTCGGATCATCAAATTTTTTGAACATCCCTAAGAGTGATTTTTGTTCAATATATCGCTGGTCAGACGGTTAATGTTGTCGGAGACAGCCCTTCCGCAGGGCGGCGCGGCTGCTAAACACCACTTTGTTGTTGGCGATTCACTAGGTAAGTTTCTTTTCTATTGTTTTTACTTCCTCAATCTAAATTTTAATCCCATCTCTAGTTTTTTTAATTTTTAGTGTTATTTATATACTACAAAATTAACATTGGCTTAACAACTAGATTGAATTTATTAGATACAAAATTGATATTTGTTGTGAATAAAAAATATAACTAAGTATTTAACTGTAAATAGATGACTCAATAGATCATTCTAGTAAAAGTGAAGTTTTATTTAGTTAAGTAAGATGACTGATACATACACTCAACAATAAGAATTAAATAGATCAATTCATGTTATAAACAAGAATCATGTCAACCACAGAAGTTAAGAAGACCATAGAGGCTGACCACAAGATCGAACATGAGAGAAAAATAATACTTAAATATGGAGGTCGAGCTCTGGATTAACCATAAAACTTAAGGAGGTCGACCATTAAAACAAAATTATGCTTGGCCATTTCATATGATACTTATGTTTATTTTTTTAATTTTTTTTTAGCATCGATTATTCATGTGAATTTCTCTATAATTGGAGAATATGAGAATTAATTGGAGAATGTATGGTTCTCCAATGGTTGATTTAGTCTCTCTTCCAAAGCTTATCAATTGGAACTATTATTTTCCAGTTATAGAATATCCAAACTTTGACCATTTGATGAGCTTCTTTTGCGGCCCTTCCTTTGCAACCATAAGTTTCCTTTCTAAATCTCAAAATAATACCTTATTTCTCTATAAATTTACATCCCATTTTCATTTTACAAACACAATATCCCCAAAGTGAGAAAGGAGAAAAATAATTTTAGACAAACAAATAATGGCTGGAGGAGTTGGTTTTGTTTTGGGTCTCATTGCTGTTGTTTTTGTTCACCATGCCACCGCAACGGTGCATGTCGTCGGTGACGCCACCGGTTGGACAATTCCGTCGAGCACTACTTTCTATTCCGATTGGGCTGATAAAAACACCTTTGCCGTCGGCGATTCTCTATGTAAGAATGTAGAAATTAATTAAGCAACATGCATGGATTTATAAATTTCTAGATATATGAATTTCTAGGTTATTTAAGTTTTGAATTAATCTATAACTTAAGATGTTTTTTTTGCATGCAGCATTTAAGTTCATGACCGGATCACACGATGTACTTAAAGTATCGAAAGAGTCCTTTGAAGCATGCAATATTGATGATGGTATCGGCAATACCCTAACGACAGGGCCTGCAACGGTGAAACTCGACACTGCCGGCGTACATTACTTCATTTGTACCGTTGGTAAGCATTGTTCGGGAGGTCAAAAGTTAGCTGTCACCGTCTCCGGCTCCGCCACTCCTGGTGGTGCCGTGGCACCTTCTCCAAACACTACTGATAAGCCACTGGTAACTCCAACTCCTGCGAGCTCGCCATCATCGTCCTCAGTAGAGAACGAGGGTGGATCTCCTGCAGCTCCGGCGCCTTCCTCCTCCACTGCAGTGATGGCAACTTTTTATGTCACTTTGTCCGCCATTGTTATGAACATGTTGTTCTAAATGTGGATTTTGCGTGACACTTCTTTTTTTCCTTTTTCATGTTTATTTATAATTAAAAATGGGGCCGTTGATAATTTGTTCTATTTAGTTTGTTTATGAAAGTTTGTGGAGAGTGAGGGACTCATGATATTCTTTCAGTTCGGTATTTATTCCCAAACTTTATTATTATTTTTTTTAATATATACTTTTTAAAAAATTTGGAGGCTTTGATTTTGTCTCTCACATTTTTTAAGCTTCTATGAATTAATAATCTCTTTTGAACTAAATACAATTTAACTCAGTTTTTTAAAGTTCAAATAATGCAAGAATGACGATGGAACATCTAACTTTTTTAAAAAAAATAATGCATAATAATGTTTTTTTTTTTTTTTTTTTTTTTTTTTTTTTTTTTTTTTTTTTTTTTAATTTGAGTTCAACACAAGAATAAGAGATTTGGACCTCTAAAATCAAGTTTTAATTTATGTCAATTGAGTTATGTTCACTTTGAATAATAATACTTTAACTATGTTAACTTATTGTTTTATTTTAATATTTGAAGTTGCTTAACTAGTTAAAATTTTATATGCGAGGTATTTAAATTATCAACCTTAACTTCACAAACAGATATTTTAATGAATTTGTTTTGCGAAGTAATTTCTAATATGAATCTGATTGGTTAAAACCTATAACTCAATTAAGAGGCCAGACAACGAGGACTGGTTAACGTCCTAAAAAAGGGTGAATTTTGAAAAGAAAATAAACAGGAGCGAGTTCGGGAGTCGTTTGTATATGGAAAAGTGTTAGCATCCCACAATACCCGTTTAGAAAACCATGACCAATTTGTATATCTTGAGTTGAAATCATAAATTCATTTTTTTAATAAACAATTTTATTTGAAGTAATGATCCCATAAAATAAGCGGAAAAATTTCCATCAATTTGACTATTAGAATTGAGGAAAATTTCTCACTCCAAGAATCTGAGTAACTATTACAATTTCTCAAAGTCCGTATAATTATTACAACTTCTCAAAATCCGTAGTAGGATAGTTTTTTTTTTTTTTTAAACATTAATGAAATTAATGTTTTTCTTGGGATCAAATCTTGGATTCTCAAAGACGTGATCCCTCAACTCAAAAATTCTAAGAGATCGGATTCCCGAAGATGGAATCTAGTAAAGATTTCCTAATCAAATTTTCTAATGATGGTTTTAAGACCGTTTTCATAAATAAGATGGAATCTACTTTTCCAAGGAATGAGGAGTGAATTCCATCTTGTCTTCCCAACTCCCAAATCCCTAAAATGGTAGGCTTGTTGCCGTCATAAACAGAAGTTTACATCTCATTTAGGATTAAGGTTAAGTCTCCTGTGGTCATCCTAGTGAAATATTAATTTCTTCAAGTAACGGGGTTATAAAGAGAAATTAATTATTTTGTGATCTGATCTATGTATAAACTCCTTTATACAGGATACTTCCACTCACATGTCTTTACATGAACAATATGGTTCATATTTTTTTGTAAAATTTACATCTCATGTAACAATTACAAAGTGGGTCGTATCCATAATGTTACCAAGATAAGACACCCAACCTTCATTCATTTACCCACCTGTATGTCAACCACATTCTGTTCAAGTGACATCATATAACCTTGAATCTTAGTTTATTAGATTGAATTAAAAATAAGTACCACCTCTAATTTTATTAGATAAATATTTTTTATTAACAAAAACTACAAACCACGAGATACACTAGACTTAGGACATCAATCCCAACAGATAGACCATTAGCAAGTGCATTCGAACAAGCAAGATTAGGACATAACCAAGCTTCTAATAACCTCTTTCTCTACCTACGTGGTTTTACTCATAAAAACCTACGAAATCCATTACTAGTAGGACTGAAGACATTTTTTGTACAAGACTATAGTCAAGCTTCATAGCAAGTGAGTCATTTGAATGAATCAGTGTCAACCCTAAGCATGAGCGCTTGTAAGAAGACTTTTAAGATGTTGGCAACAGGGAAATATTAAAGATTCTAAAAGAGAGGTAGTGTGCAATAGAAGACACCAATATTTACAAAGGCATTTAAGTGACACAATTGTGTCTAGTCTCGAGCGTCATATTATTCCACCCAAATTCAAGATGCTGAATTTTGAAAAGTATATATAATGGGGCAGCTGCCCCAGAAGCCATCTCGTTGTGTACTGCTAAAAGATGTCAGCCTACTCACATGGTGACAAATTATTGATTCATCCCATTCTTAATAGACTAATTAGCATTAGTTCATTTTGTTGCCATGATTTTATTCTCTATTAGGTATGGGGTAAGATGGAAGGCTTTAAGAAGGTGTCAACTTAGTTGAGATACTCTGGTGCACCTACTGATCCTACTTCTCCCTTTAATTTCTTATTCATAAAAAGATAGCCTATTCGCTCGGCCGCTCATTGGTACATGCAGTTGGATAGCTCTCAAGTGCACAAGTATTGAAATAGTACAAATAAAGTATTCATTTGGCCTTAGACTATTTAAATCTCCATTATATGGAAAAGGAAACAATAGAGACTTTCAAGGAATATGCTAAAAATGTAGAAAAATTGTCGCTCAGGGGAAACCTCCATTAATTAATAAGGAAATGTCATCAATGTTTATAAGTTCTCTAAATATTCCATATTGTGATAAAATTATGGAAAGAACCTCAACAAACTTCTCCAACATTATAACAATAGGGGAAAAAAAATAAGATTGCAATTAAAGTAGAAAGATTATAAAATGAAGCAGAAGTAGAAGTTAACACCATAAAAGCATGCTTTAGAAGAAAAAATGAAATGCATGAGATTAGTTCGGGGTAGAGCATTGTTAGCCATCTTCACCACCATCATTTAAACAAGTGAACTATGTTCAAAGCCTTTAACAAAGAGGAAAAAGTCAACTAGATGGACCAAATCTATGATCGGCAAAGAAAGGACAACAAAGCACCTTGTCGCTATCATCTCTAGAAGGGCAACTCCATTTAATGAGTTGGTTTATCCATGGTCACAAAAAATTTGAGCCTTACAATTGGAAAGTAAAAAAACTACCAAAGATCACTAGAGAAATGCAAGAGTGTTTGTAGTTAGCTATTCTTAAGGTCAGGGCAAGACCTTTATAACATGGAACCTAATCTTTTGTTGAATTGGATGACATCTTGATAGCCACATGCGTCCTTTTTTCCACAATGAAATGGATTGTTGGCTTCCATTTTATAAGTATATTCCTGATTTTACTGTCCATTCTATTAATCTAATCATAAAAGATAATATATGGTTAATAAGGACATTAGAAGTGAAATCAACATCAAGATTTGATTTTAATTTTTCAACTCTTAACCATGAGGAAAAGAATTAGAATATGTTATGCTCGAGCAGTTGAGAAAGAAAACAACAGGACAATTCAGTTATCAAGCCAAAACCTTTAAAAGTAGCATGAGCCTGCATTTGGTCAACAAAGTATATTTATTCAGCCATCATACCTCCACTTTGTGAATATAAATGTGTGTTAGATTATACCTAGATTGAGTACAAAATTTTGGCGCATCACCTTTGTTGTTGAAATTTGAGTTGGTGTAGTAGAAACATCCATTAAAGTATCAGGGTTATTGAGAAAAATAATAGTCTTGAGACGTTATCATTTGTTTACACATCAACTGGGGCAGTCTCCCTTTATTTAATATATAGGTTGAAACAACTTTCCCCATCGAAGTTTAAATGTCATTTGTTTGAGTAAGACCAAATTATAGACCATGGAATATCTATCATTGTTGCTCGTATAAGAGAATCAGTTTCGAAGAGGGTACTTCCATTTTATTAAATACTTTCAAGGACGATTATATAGAAACCTATAAAAACGTCTTCCCTTATGAAGCATGCAAAATCGAAGAAGACTTTCGATCTTTCAAGTTGATAAGAGATAGTGTTTTATTTGGCAAATAACCACTCTAAGAATATTTTCAAGGCAAAATAGAAGCTGGATTATAACTCAAGTTTGTAGTATCTAAACAAGCTATTTTGTATGCTTTAACTTGTTTTCTTCTTTTGAAAAGAATCTAGAGAAGGGTAAAAAAAAATCATTAAAATAAGCATATTTTAGCAAGCATATACATGCATATATACATTCATAAATGTCTTTTATCATCATATTTTTAGCTGTGGTGGTGCTTGTTTATCCTTGACCCTAGTGTTTTATTTTACTGTGTTGACGCTTGTTTATCCCTGACCTCCAACATTTTTATTTTGTCATGAGACGCTTGTTTATCTCTGGCTCTTGACATTAGGTGCTTGTTTAACCCTTGCCCTTTACACTTTCTATTGTGGAGGTGCTTGCTTATCCCTGACCCCTAGCATTTTATTTTTGTTGTGATGACACTTGTTTATCCTTAGTCTCCAACATTTTTATTTTGTCATGAGATGATTATTTATCCCTGACCCTTGACACTTTCTGCTGTGGAGGTGTTTGTTTATCCTTAGCCCCCAACATTTTATTTTTACTACAATGATGCTTGTTTATCCTCGACCTCCAATATTTTTATTTTTTCTTATTTATCCCTGACCCTTGACACCTTTTGTTGTGGTGGTGCTTGTTTATTCCTGGCCCCCAGCGTTTTATTTTTGCTGCGATGACGCTTGTTTATTCTTAGCCTCCAACGTTTTTATTTTGTCATGTGACACTTGTTTATCTTTGGCCCTTAACATCTTTTTGCTCGATGACGCTTGTTTATCCTTGACCTCTAATATTTTTATTTTGTCATGAGGTGCTTGTTTAGCCCTGGCCCTTGACATTTTTTTTGTTACGATGACATTTGTTTATCCCTGGCCTCCAACTCATTTTTTACTTTTCCATGAGGCGTTTGTTTATCCCCAGCCCTTGACACCTTTTGCTACGATAGTGCGTGTTTATCTTTGGTCTTTGACATTGTTAATACATTTGAAGTATTTCATTTCAACAAAATAGTGGCTACACCTTTGTCCACCTTCTAATTCTACAAGGATGTATGAAGGGGCATGCTTTAGCCACCTATTTTTGTCTGGCCTTATTTAAAATAAATTTAATTATTAATTTAATTTATCCTAAGTTTGGCAATTATAATTTGATGGTTTTCTACATTTTTTATGCTAATTTTTTTTTTACTTCTTTTTAACTTTTATTTTACTTTGTTTAAAGTAACAAATTTAGTTAGGATAAAAAAACAAAGTAAATGTGGAAAAATTTTGAATTTGGCTTTAGTTGTCCAAACGTTGTCCTTCCTTTTTGAGGATAGGACAAGCTTGGTAAAATTTCAAATTTGAAATTAAAATCAATAAAAAGAAAATAACATTTGGAGGAAGATTTTTGGGTTTTAAATACCCAACTTTCTCGTAAGAAAACCTAATAACCATTTCATACAAACTCCTTCTTTTCTCTTCCAAAAAAAAAAAAAAAAAAAAAAAAAAAAAAAAAAAAAAAAAAAAACTCCTCTAAAAACCCTAGAGAGCCTCCATCCACAACAACCTCAAAATTCTTATTTTCTTTTTCAAAAAGAAACCTAGCAACCATACCCCAAATTCCCCCTTCTTTAGAAACTCTAGAGCTTCCATCCTTACATACATCAAGGGAGAGTTCACACAGAAAAAAATCTCGACAATGTCAAGAATCCAACATATAAGAAAAACTCTTAACTTAGTTGGAGATGTATTGCTAGGGCTTTGGTTCCAAGGATCCATACTTCAAACAACAAGAGAGTTTAGTGTTTTGGATTTCAATTTTTTCTTCTTCTTTTTCTTTTTTTCTTCAAGCTCCCTAAAGAGAAAATAAAAAAAAATAAAAAAAATTAAAGGGTTAGATATTTTGTTATCGTTCTTGTTCTGATTTCTCCATTTTTCTTTCTATTACAATTTTTTCTTTACTATATTGTGAGTTTCTTTTTTATTTATTTATACATATTGCTTCCCGTCTTGTTTTTTTTTTTGTTTTTTGTTTTTACTCATTGTTTGTTTTTACTTCTCTTTTATATTCTTTGTAAGCTTCCTTTTAGTAACAAAATAAGAGAGAGATGAAAAAAAATTAGAGTGTTTAGAGCGGGAGAGAAGAAGGGAGTAAAACAAAATAGATGGAAAAAAAGGTAACTTAGTTACAAGTTTTCAATTTGGTTAATATTATTATTTTTTTCTTTGTTATTTCTTTCCTTTGTTAATTTATTCTTAAAATTTATTCTTTATATATTTATCTTTATTTTATGTTTATAATTAGCATTTTAATTTAGTTCTTTTTTTCATTATAACATTGATTATTGTTTCTTTAGCATTTTTCCATTTTTTATATGCATATTAATATATTATATATGTCTTCTTCTTTTTTTATGGTCAATTTAATATATTTTTGCCAATAGTTGTTTAAATTTGTTAATATTTTTTAATTAATTTTATTTTCTAAAAAATATCCGATGATGGGTTCTAAAAATATTTGGAAGTCAAATTTTGTAGAATCTTGAGGTGAGGAAGTCGATTCTTTGGGAGTCCGACATCGACATCCAATATGCTTTATTAAATTTTTAAATATCTTTGTAAATATAATTGTTCATTTGTTTATTGCTTTAAATGCATTGTTAAATTATATATTTTGTCAATCTAGCTTTACATGTTTAAATCAATGTTGTTTTTTAGTAAAATTTTAGCATTTTCAACACTTTTATTTTCAAATCTTTGAAATTAACTCCTTTTCACTTTTATTAAATGAGTTTTATTATCTTTTCTTAAATATTTGTTTCAAGGACATTATTCTAAAATTTCCGACGATGGATTCTAGAAATATTTTGGAGTCTGATTGTTTAGAATTTGAGGCGATTCTTTGGTAACTTGAGATTGATTTCCAATATGTTTTTTTTTAATTAAAATCCTAATATGTTTTTTTTTTTTTCATGTTTGCTCAATTTATTATGATGCTTCTTTAATTATGTTTTACTTGTATAATGTTTATATTAAGTCTTACTTGATTTCTAATTAAAATTTCTCAAAGTTTTAAAATCCTTCTAATTTAATTTTTTCTAAGTTTTAAAATCTTTCAGAAAACTTTTTTTTGAATCACTTAAAAATTTTCTTTAAAATTACACTTTCTGTTTTCAAACATTCAAAAATTAATCTATGATTTCAAAAGGTTTCTAATCAAATTTTGTTAATAATTTGTTTTCAAGACCATTTTCTTTAAAAAAGAATTCTTACGATTGAATATTGGAAATTTGGATGTTCGATTTCCTAGAGTTCGTAGTCAGATTTGATCCCAGGAGAAAATGAATTTAATTAATTATTTTTTTAAAAAAAAAAATCCTTTGTTAAAAGGCTATTCCTATGCCAAATTTTGAGAAATTGTAATAATTTCTCGCATTCTTGAGGTGAGAAATTTTTTCCCAATTGTAATGTAGTCTAATTGGTGGAATTTATCCACTTATTTTTGAGATCATTATTTCAATTATTGAAGTAATGAGAGTTAAAATAAGACATTTGTTTTAATTTCTTTTTTCAAATGAATTTGTTCAAAAAATAATTTTTGATTCAAGATTTAAAATCTAGCCACCGTTTTATAAACGGATGTTTTGGGGGTGCTAACACCTTTTCTATACACAAATGACTCCAAAATTTAGTTTGATGTTTTAAATCTGAGTACAAAGTGAATAACAAAGCAAAAAAAAAAAAACAAAAAAAACAAAACTTATAGATTGAAATAGTATTTATAAGCTTAATTTTTAAAAATGAATGTGGTTATAAGATGCTTTTCCTTCACAATTGTTACCTCTCTCTTTATTTAGAACTTGTGACAAAATTAAAAGCTACTAAAATGTGGCTAACATTTTGTACCATTAGATGTATGAAAGAACTTATGTATTTGATGCTTATTAAGATACACGTAGATTTTCAAATCATTTCCATATTTATTTTTAGTTTTTTGAAAAATATGCTTGTTTTCTCATATTTTTTTGAAAATGATTTTCATCTTTGTTAAGGAAACATTGAAAATGTTGATACCAAAAATCGTAGCAACGGTAAATTTGTATTTACTTTCAAGGAGAATAACTTGATATCTTGCAAAAGTATGAATAAAGCTAACACCGGTGTAGTGTTGATCCAAATTCACTGTGACGCTCAAGTTAGAATCAGGTTTGAATTTAATTTAACTAGTAAAAACTAGTATAAGTTGAAAAGCATACCTTTATTTGATCGTGTCCCCCGAATTATATAGCTCGCCCAATTAATAACTGAACTTAGCTTGCCCTTTCGGCTTTCAAGCTATCACTAACCATTAATTAGTCTGTTTTTCATCCGAATCATCATTGTCTGGGCTGTTACACATCTCAACCTTTAATGAGCTTGACTGTTGGGTAGAACCATGACGCTTGACTCTCCAATTATCAAATACAATGTGATTATATAACCTTAATTAATTGCTTTAACAAATAAATGAATTATACAAAACGGAAAGTGGGTAATTTAATAGTCTCCAAGAAATAGTTACTTTGATGAATTCTTTTTAATTGCATATCTAGACCATATTAAGAATTTCTTTTACAACACTAACATGGCCTTTGCACAATCGATCCATGTAAAATTCTATTAATAAACACTTGATCTATATATATATATATATTGCATACGTCACAACATTGCTCTTAAATGGCCAAAAAACCACCTAAAAGACTATTAGAGTTTGATTTTCTTTCTTAGCTCAATCCCCCAACTCGACTCGCTCTAGCTCAAACGGGTCAAGCTGATTAAGAAATTTTCTTAGCTCAACTACCTTTGATTTAATTAGGTTAACTAATTTTAATTTGATCTTCCACAGTTGTCTCTCTCAAGCTGGGCGGCCCAAAGCCTCTAGATGGAGCCTAGTGTGAGACTTACTTCTCAAACCTTAAGGGCATCCATGTCTTAGCTTGGCCTTGAAAAAAGTCTCGCTTTGTGCCAAATTTCCTTATAAAAAAAGATTCATTTGGCTACCAAAACTGACCACACTCCAATTTTTATCTCTTTCCCCATTCCTCGAGGCAACTTGCTATTTGGTTTATCTTCCTTTTTTTGTTCATGGAGAATACTCGAGCCTTAGTTCCTAGAATCGATGTGTCGATCGATTCTGACTTTGTTCCCAATCAAAGGCCTCGAAATCGTACTCGGAGGGAGCGTGGATTCCAAAGTGATGATTTGATTCCCACGTTCCCCCTCAGGTCCCATAACCATAGATACTCTAAATTTGTTTAGGAGAAAATTTAGGATTCCTGATTCAGTGCACATGAGAATTCCTTCCTTGGGTGAAGATCCATCTAACCCAACCTTAGGCGAAGTGGCTTTCTACCCTGCTATGTTCACTTTTGGAGTCAGACTTTTACTCCACACTTTTATTCAACAGTTTGTAGCTTACATAAACGTGATACCCTTCCAATTTTTTCTAAATTCTTATTGTGTGCTATTAGGGTGTTACATCCTCTAGCACTAGGTAACTCCAATCCCATCAGTATGGAGGAGTTTATGTCCCTTCATACTCTTTAGAAAATAAAATCTTTATCAAACCTCTATTATGTCACCATTCGAAAAGAAAACTCTGGTTCATGTCCAACTACCACAAAGTGGTGGAGCAAACAATGGTTTTTTATCAGTGATGACTGGCTCACATCAAATTTCGGAAACCTTTCTTTTTTGGTCCTAACCGAGTTTCGAACTTTTAGTAAGTTTTTCACATGTTCGCTCGATCGGGACCAAATTTTATAAATTATTCTAAAAATCTATCTTTTTTTATTTTATTTATACAGTCGATTGCAAGCCTGCCTTGACCAGCGCAACTATTACATTTCAAGATGCAACTCTTTCGACTAACAACTTGCTCCGCTACTGTCCTAGCTTGGTTAAGCAAGAATTCCTCAATATCATTGAGCTTGACCTATCGACACACGTTGATCTGACTAATTTTTTTTTCTTTTTAAAAGTACAAATAGCTGTTTGGGGTTACTTCAAAGCTTATTCTAACTTTTTTTAGGAATGGCTCTCGCAAAAATATGCACCAAAGAATACATGATGAAGTGGGGGTTAATGCTCGTGTCCCCCAATTTCAGCTTTCAAACCCCTCTCCCCTGACTTCTGCGAGTGCTTTGAAGGAGCCTATGACAAATCACCTTCCTAATATCTATGTATTCATAGTTCATCTTGTCATAATATCTCTATCCCAACTGTGATAATTCCAACTCCTTCAATTGCTAAAGGATCTACTTCGTCCTCTTCACAGCCTTTTGACTTCAATGGACCATACGAGTTTGACAGTAATGGAATGCCTTCCTTGCCCGGGCTATGGTTCAATGGACTGGTGTAAAAGTGCTAGCTCGATGGCATGTCGACCCCAGATTCGGTATTACACAGGCCTAACAACACATTCGCATGGGAAATGACTCTATTAGATCATAGCTTTGCATCTTTCGTGCGACTGTACTTATTCTCCTTTCTCATTTTCACAGGCATCCTATGAAATGATGACGTCTTGCCAGAAATTGAGCAACGAAGTAGTGTTTCATAGGCAAAAGCATGCGAAGTTGTGTGAGGAGATGAAGATCCTCAAGCAGAATTCTGTTTCTCGTAGAGAATTCGACCAAGTCTCGACTTTATATGCTAAAGCATCCACCCAACTTGCCTGCTCTCAAGCATCTTTAGTTACAGTTCAGTTTTAGTACGATGCTTTGATCAATGAGCTAAAGAAGACGCTATCTGTAGTTAACACTGAACTGCAAGAAGCTCGAGCCAAGCTATCAGATGCCAAATACTTGGTTGAGAGCTTCTAGAAAACTGAGGCATACTACCAGATGGAGGATGACTGCCTTCAGTGTGGGGTTATGCTTGCTATGAGCGTTGTTAAGGCAAAATACCCTAACATTAACTGTAATCTCATTCAATCTGAAATTGATGCCTGGTGTAATTATGAGACTCAAGGTATCTATAGCATGGGTATTTTCACTAGCCAAGCCTTGTCAACTACCCCTCAGCCTGACTTTGATGCTCTTCTGCAAGGTGTCTCTGATATTCCTGGTTCGAGAACTCTGACGGAGCTTGTGATATCGGGAATATAGAAGAATAAATTTCTCTCTCTCTCTCTCTTTTTTTAAGCTTGCAAATTCGAAGTGTTGTCTTTGAATTTACTATTGTTTTTATTAGATCATGTAATTTTATTCGTAGCTCGAGCTTGCAACTTAGTTGAATGAAATTTGTAATTTCGATGTTTGTTATGGAGCTTTATATTTGGTTTTTATTTATAGCCCACTCTTGCAGTTTGACTTATGAGAATTGGCCCCTTCAACATTTATTTATCTAAAATTGCAGCTTACCTTCGCTTGTAAGTCAAGTTTATGGCTTGACCTATCATAATTTGTAATATTTCAGCTTTTATTTATTTATTTATTATTATTCCTTGCCTCTTACTCAGGCACGAGTAACTTTATGCATAAAAGAAAGAATCTCCTTGCTTGAGTAAATTAGAAGACTAAGAATGCTTATTGTTGACTTAAAAGTAACAACTCTCATCACTTGAATTGAAAGAAATGATAAATCTTCTGTTGAAATCCTGAAGCAGATTTGGAAAGTACAAAGTCATTTATTATGAAAACATAAAGAAAGATCTACTGAAAATAAATTTTTCTGATGTTAGGCATTCCTTGGGTGATGCAAGCTTTTTCCGTGTAGGTCAGTCAAGCTTCTATGTTCCATGTCGAATAACCTTGGACACTTGATAAGGGCCATCCTAATTTAGTTCCAAAGCTCCACTGCCAGGATCTTTAATGTTGGGCATGACTCCCCTAAGGACTAAGTCCCCTACTCTAAAGCTTCATTTGCATACATAGGAATTATAGTATCATTCAACCTGGTTCTTATATTCTGTTGCTCGTAGATTCGTTGTTTCATGATGTTCTTCTAAGAGGTCTAGGTTTAGACAAAGTGCCTCATCATTCTCAGCTAGATCGAATTGTTCGACCCTAGGGGAAGGAATCCCCATCTCAACTGACACCATGACTTTTACCCTGAAGGCAAGCGAAAAAGGAGTCTCACCCGTTGAAGTTTGTGATGTTGTCCAATAGGCCTACAACACATTCGGTAGCTTTTCAAGCCACAACTCCTTTTATTCTTCCAACTTAGCCTTGAGATTTCTTAATGATCTTATTAACAACTTCAACTTGTCTATTAGCTTGTGGATGGGTTGGATATGAAAAATAACGTTTGATATCGAGGTTCGCACAAAATTGACGAAACGTTGTATTGTCAAATTGACGACCATTATCAGTAATCAGGACATATGGTATACCAAATCGACATATGATATTCTTCCAAATGAAGTTGGTTATTTTTTGCTCGGTAATTGTTGCTAGAGCTTCGGCCTCTGTCCATTTAGGTCGATGCCCCACTGCGCAAATGACCAACAACGACGAACTTGGTTTGTCCCTTGCCCGGAGGAAGTAGTCCAATTAGGTCGATGCCCCACTGCGTGAATGACCAAGGGCTCATAATGTTCGTGATAGGTTCGAGAGGCTGTTTAGGTAGAATTGCAAATCTTTGACATCGATCGTAAGATGTGGTGAATTTACATGCATCTTGAGCTAGTGTGGGCCTATAATAACCTTGTCGAATTAATTTTTTGCGAGGGATCGAGCCTTGGAGTGATTACCGCACACTTAATCTTAAATTTCCCACATGATGTAATCAACCTCATTTGAATCAACACATTTTAGAAAAGGTAGAGAATATCCTTTCTTGTAAGTGTTCCATTATTTATCACATAGTGAGTGGCCTTGCATCTTAACCATCGAGCTTCAACTTTGTCATTCGACAATACCCTTTCTTCGAGATACTTGATTAAGGGGGTCATCCAATTGCGATGCTCAGTCTGTACTTGGTCCTCTATCTCCATAGCTTTTTCCATCAATATGCTGGGTACATTTAGAACCTCCACAGGTACCATCCAACTTAGGTCAGCATCATAAGTTGTTGCCGATCGGGCTAAGGAATTGACATTGGTATTATGAGATCGTGGTATTTTTTTTTATCTTGCACTTGCTAAAGGAGTCCAGCATTTTTTTTTTTTTTTTTACTTTTACTAGATAGCCAACCATTCTACGATCTTTGGCCTAGTACGTCTTGGCTACCTGATTGACAATAAGTTGAGAATCACTATAAATAACCAAGCTGGCGACTTGAACTCCAATAGCTAGTCGCAGCTCAACTAAGAGTGCTTCATATTCTGCCTCATTATTTAAGGCCTAAAACTTGAACCTTAGGGTATACTTAAGGCATCCTCCTTCTAGTGACAACAACAGCAATCCAACTCTGCAACCCTTTCTATTGGACGATTCGTCCATATAATGCTCCCATGGAGGATCGTTGTAGCTCTTGGTTTCTAGAAGTATTTTTGTTATGCATACCTCCACATTGTCACCCATTGAAGCACATGGAGTGCACTCAAAGACAAAGTCAGCTACAGCTTGGCCCTTCATTGCAGTTCGAGGGTGAAAATGGATGTCGTACTCGCCTGACTCAACCACCCATTTCATCAATCTACTCGACGCTTCTTCACAATGGAAAACTGGTTAAAATTGTTACCTTATGCGCTTGGAAATATAGGCGTAACCTTCCGGCAGATACTACCAAGGCGAGGGCAAGCTTTTATACTTGAGGTCTCTCGTTTCTGCCTCTACCATCAATTTGCTTGTGTAGTATACCGGTGATTGTTGACCTTCATCCTTCTTGATTAGGACAGAATCAATTGGAAAATCAGACACGACAAGGTATAAGAAAAGCACACTTTTTCGGGTTCAACTTTATCTGATATCTCCTCAAGACTCTAAAGGCCTCGGCCAGGTCGTCTACATGACGACTCGCTTTCTTGCTCTTAACCAGCATGTCATCCATGTATAACTCCATATTCCTTCCAATAAGAGGATCAAACATTTTATTCCTCAGGCGTTGATAAGTGGCGGGAGGCCCGCACGACGGGCTATTAGCTCAGTGGATCAAAAAAATCAGAAAATGTTACGAAATTCATGAGTTAGCTCACCCTCGCGGGATCACGACCCCGATCCAGTTCCTTCACCACCGCGAAC
Organism: Benincasa hispida; assembly: GCF_009727055.1. Taxonomy (NCBI): domain Eukaryota; kingdom Viridiplantae; phylum Streptophyta; class Magnoliopsida; order Cucurbitales; family Cucurbitaceae; genus Benincasa; species Benincasa hispida. The sequence continues at coordinate 299,893 of NC_052357.1, read as the reverse complement.
CCCGCCCCATGCTACTCGGGTCAGAGCGTAAGCCATGGATTTATTGGTGCTGCGCTTTTTTTCTTGGCCCTACATTCTTGAGCCCAAACGACATCACAATATAGCAGTAAAGACCTCGACTGGTGACAAAAGAGGTTTTTTCTTGATCTGGGGGATGCATTCTATCTAGGTTATACCTTGAATAGGCATTCATGAAGCTCAATAGCTCGTGGAGGGCAGTAGCATCGACGAGTTTGTCTATTCTCGAGAGTGGGAAACTATCTTTCGGGCAAGCTTTATTGAGATCAGTGAAGACAATGCACATTCTCCATCTTCCTTTATCTTTCCTTATGAGCACTACGTTGGACAACCACTATGGGTAGTGGACCTCTCGAATAACTTCATCCGCAATAAGTTGTCTATTATTTCATTACGAGCTTGATTAAAAGCCCACCTATTTTAGCGCACTAGTTTGGAGCTTGGATCAATAATGAGTTGGTGTACCATTACTTGTGGGTTCACCCCTGGCATGTCGTGCGTAGACTAGGCAAATACATCTACATTCTTTCTTAGAAAAGCTATAATAGCTTCATTCTCATTAACTTCGAGCCTCGTCCCGATGCTAACTCTTTGAGTGTCAAATAGCAATGGAATAGATTTTAACGGCTCGACCAGCTCGCCTCAAAGCATAGGCTCAGCTGTTAGTTTGGGACTGGTAATGTCATCTGACTCTACCTCACCAATGGACAGGTCTTTCACCAGGGGAGTTGAGGTTTGATCCTTCACGTCTGGCTCTTCTATGGCGTGAAAAACCTTCTCATTTCCTTTTTTAACAACACTACTAATGACATGCACCACCTCTACTTTTCCTTGTGGTTTCTCATGGAAGTCCTATAGCATTCTCGTGACATCAATTGTTCCCCTCTCATAATTCCAACTCCAGCCGGGGTTGAGAATTTCAACAACTGATGATAGGTGGATGCAACAGCTTTCACTTGATGCAAAGATGGTCTTCCTAAGATGACATTGTAGATTGATCTGCCGTCTACCACCAAGAACTCCACCATAGTTGTCATTCAAACCATACCTGAAGGTGACCGGAAGTTCTATGCCACCTTTCAGATATACCGTCTACCCACCGAACCCTAACAGCGGGGTCGTATTTCTTTTCAAACGTTCTCGTCCCAACCTCATGGTTTCGAAGGTGCGAAGAGATATGATGTCCACTGAGCTACCTCCGTCCACTGGAATTCGATGCACTTTGATATTCACTATGGTCAGTGATACTATTAGGGCATCATTATGAGGTTGGTGTAGTTTTACCGCGTCTTCCTCAGAAAAGCTAATAACTTGATCTACTACAACAGTAGAACATACTTCTTAGACTCTTGGAGATGATCGGGATTCTCGTGCTCTATTCTTTCGTTTTCTTCTAGAATCACCTCCAACCAAACCGCCCAAGATTGTCTTGATTTCTCTGGGCGGAGTCGACATGTGGTCTTTTATGCTTCAAATTATTTTGCTTTGATTACCATTCTTGTCTCCACTCTCTCCCATATATTCCTTCATTTGTTCCCGTTGAATTAAAGTTTCTATGGCCTCTTTGAGGTCAAAATATTTCGTAGTGGTGTGGCCATGGTTCCGATGTAGTAGACAATATTTGTCTTTGTTTCTTCGTTGTGATCCAGCCTTCAGCTTTGCAGGCCAGTTCAACATTTCCTTATCTTAGATCTCCGCTAAAATCTGCTCCACAAGAACCACCATGGGAGTGTAACGTTCAAACTTGCTAAGTGGCAAGCACTTTCGGGCTTTTTCAATGATACAAGTCGTTCTTCCGTCCTTCTTTTCTTGTTCTCATGACGTTCTTCCTCTTATCGGCCTCTTGATCTGTGGTGCTTTGGACGAGTGGTTTTCTCTTCCTGACCACCTCTCGAGTGAAGAAGCTCCCCGACGCTCATGTCTTCTACGCCCTAAAAAAGAGTTCAACATAGGTTGTAGCGGCTTTCTTGCCTAAAGACCAAAGGAACTTCTCGTCTCTAAGTCCAGCTACGATGGCTGTTAGGGCAGCACTGTTAGTATAACTTTCAATTTGCAAAGCTTCGCTGTTAAATCTTGCGATATATTCTCTTAGTGATTCATTCCTTCCCTGTTTTATGGTGAGAATATGAGTGAGAGGTTTTCTCTGATCCCGACCCCCTAGAAACTGGGTAATGAATGCTCTTGCTAGTTCTTGGAATGAAGCTATTAATCTCCTCTTTAGCTTTTTGAACCATTTTCTGGTTGGACCTGCAAGAGTAAACAAGAATGCCCGATACTTAATAGCGTCTCGGACTCCATGGAGTTCCATCCATGATCAAAACGTATCTAAATGCTCTACTGGATCTTTCAATCTGTCATAGGGCTTTATGGTAGGTAACTTGAATTTGGGGGTACCAACTTCTAGATGATCTCATATGTGAAGGGTGGGTCTACTGATCCAACAAATCATCAAGGTCCAACCCTTCATGATCTTGAGCCTTCTTAATATCTTCTAGCTGGTTTTAAATGTGTTGTAACTCGACTGCCCACGGTTGACTATCCACTTCTTTGTCATCCTCGGTTTGTTTCCTTTTCCTTTTGTTGATGAGTTCCCGTAAGTTTGTACCCAGGTCAAATTTGTCGGTCTGCTCCATCTTTCGAGCTTTTGCTCGGTCATTTTTTTGAACCGTCGATCGCCTCTGATACGTGTGAGATCTTTTGGGTTGACTCTTAACTGAAGCATAATTTCGAACAGTAAGTGTTCGAGAAAGGTGTTCAACAGGTACATGCTTTTTCGGGTCTGGGTTGTTTGTACTTCAGTCATTCCTTCCCAATATTAACCTCCCTGATTTCGTTGGTCCAAGAACTTTGGACCCCCTTACCCCTTCAATCACTAGACCCTTACCCTTGGCTGGGTCTCGGACAACTAGGGTATTGCTTTGGGTCGACTGATTGTGCTTCTACTTCCCATCACGCTTATTTTCTTCAGGTGGGTATATCGCATTCTGCTTGATGCCCTCGATGATTGGGTTTGCTCGTCTGAGCATCTCCATGATTTGGCTCAGGTTCTAACCTAAGCTATCTACCTTGGTGGTTAGAGCCGCATACTCTTGAGCTGACTCATTTTCAAGCTGGTGGGTCTCCCTTACGTGAGTTTCTAAAACATGTGTGGTTTGTCGCCTTCGATGACGTTCACGATCCGAATCATCCCTACCAGTTGGAGATTCTATCTGTTCACATTATTGCTCATGGTTCGTACATAAAATGTGGTGATAGGGCTAATAGATTTTGCTATTTCTGTCCCACACACAACGCCAACTATTGATACAAAAAATCTACCAACGGTAAATTTGTATTTGCTTTCAAGGAGAATAGCTTGATATCCTGGAAAAGTATGAGTAAAGCTAACACTGATGTGGTGTTGAGCTAAATTCACTCTGACACTCAAGTTAGAATCAGGTTTGAATTTAATTTAACTAGTAAAAACTAGTATGAGTTGAAAAACATAACTCTATTTGATCGTGTCCCCGAATTATATAGTTCGGCCAATTAATAACTGAACTTAGCTTGCACTCTCAACTTCCAAGCTATCACCAATCATTAATTAATCCATTTTTCATCTGAATCATCATTGTCTGGGCCGTTACACATCTCAGCCTTTAATGAACTTGACTTTTGGGTTGAACCATGACACTAGATTCTCAAATTATCAAATACAATTTGATTATATCTCCTTAATTAATTGCTTTCGCAAATAATTGAGTTATACAAAACAAAAAATGGGTAATTTAATAGTCTCCAAAAAATAATTTATTTGATAAATTCTTTTCAAGGTAATGCATGACTCTTGCATGCTTAGACCATGTTAAGAAATTTTTTTTATAACATTTAACATGGCCTCTCACGATCCATCCATGTAAAATTGTACTAATAAACTATATATATATATTTTTTTATTATTTTACTCTATGAAGCATACTTCACAACATTGGTCTTAAATAGCAAAAAACCACCTAAAAACCTATTAGCCTAGCTTCCTAGCTCGAGCTATTTGTCGAGCTTGATTTCCTTTTCTTAGCTCAATCCTCTAGGTCGACTCGTTCTCTTAGCTCGCTCAACTACCTTTGATTTAATTAGGTTTAATTTCACCCTCCACAGAAAATATTAGTCAAATTTCAAAAAACTATTTTCTTTTAATTAGTTTTCATGAAAACTTGTTTTTGTTTTGAAATTAGATTAAAAAATCAAATGTTTCTTTAAAAATATAATAACCATATTGTCAATATATATATATGTGTGTGTGTATGAAAAACGTACAAGAAAATATAGCGTAGAAATCAAACATAAATTTCAAAAATAAAACTCAAAATATAGGTTGTGATAGTGTTACTTAAGTGCAGCATTAAACCAATCATTGTTAAGGGCACAAGAATGAAGGATCGTTGACTTGTCATTCCTTTGCGGATAGAATATTTTTTTAGACATTATAGTCTGCGTTAATTCGTTCACTTGTTTTTTTTTATTTTGAAATTTTATACAAAAGAGCTACTGCATATGTTTATATTAATTTTCAACCTTTTATTAATATATTGGTTTTATCTTATTTTATTTGATTATTTGTTTATACACTATTGATTAGAATGTGTATTAGACTTTAAATACAAAAGGTACAAAATATACAAGAAACGTCATTATCAAAGATTAGGTTTAATTAATAAATAATGTTTTTTTAGAGAAAAACAAGCTTTGAGACTAAATACATGTTTGCGACGAAAACTGTTTTCAAAAAACGTCGTTAAAGATATTCACCAACTAGGTTTTAGCGACGTTTTATGCGACGCTGTTTTATACGTCACTAAAGGTTTTTTGCGACGATTTTATTTCTTTAGTGATGTTTTATTTTTGTCGCTAAAAATAATATTCTTATTGTGATAATAATTGTTATTGATGATGAGATCTTGACCCATCAATTTAAACTTTTTAAGTGAATTCAACCAGATGGACATAATCTTGAAAGTTTAATCTCTCTTCCAAAACTTATGAAATGGAACTAATTTCCACTTATAGAGTAAAAACCAACTTCCACTAATTAGTATCCCATATACCTTTTTTTCTAATTTTAACCATTTGATGAGCTTCTTTTTCGGCCCTTCCATGGCTACCAAGTTTCGTTTCCCTAACCCCAAATTATACCTTAATTCTCTATATATTAACATCCCATTTTCATTTTACAAACACAAGAACCCCAAAGTGAAAAGGGAGAAAATTAATTTTAGACAAAGATAACATAATGGCAGGAGGAGTTGGTTTTGTTTTGGGTTTCATTGCTGTTGTTTTTGTTCAACATGCCACTGCCACGGTGCACGTCGTCGGCGACACTGTCGGTTGGACGGTTCCGCCGGGCAATACTTTCTATTCTGATTGGGCTGATGAAAACACCTTTGTCGTTGGCGATTCTCTCTGTAAGAATGTAGAAATTAGTAACCTAGATTCATGATACACATGCTTGAATTTATACTTTTCACGGTATATGAATTTCTAGGTGCATCCGCCTCGAAGTTCTTTCGTTAAGATACCTCAAAGGTCTTTCGGAGGTGTCTATTGGGTGTTGTATAAGGAGATCATTTTTCTCTTAAATTGTAACTAAATGAAAAAAAAAGTTGATTGAAGCAATTCAAAGAGAGTTCAAACGAACAATTATTTCCTCACATATGTGTTTTTGAAGTATTGCCAGAGAACAAATTTTTTCTCGTCAAAATTGTGAGATTTGGGGTCAAGTATAATGTGGGCTCATCAACATGTACCACAACCTAGCTAGTAAAATATAAACTTTTGAGCGAACAGGAGATTTAATATGGTGTCAGATTAAGAAGACGTATTCCAAAACTTTGTATTGTCATTTATTTTTCCTAATTAATCTTGTAATCACTTGTGGTTTTCTAAGCAAATTTTCGATTTCGATAAAAAAAATTACTATGACTACTATTTTTTAGTTTTTGAATGCAACTGGAGGTAGGAAAATTTTAACCACGAACATCGTGGTTTCTAACACACTCATATATCAATCAATCGAGCTATACTTAGTTTGACGAAATCCATTAATTTGTTTTATTGAGAAGCTTAATTATAATGAACAAAACTCACTTTAATTATAGCAAAATCATTTGTTTTTACTTATTAAGTTCTAAAGTTTGTTTTTTGCAGCATTTAAGTTCCCAACCGGAGCACATGATGTACTTAAAGTAACAAAAGAATCCTTCGAAGCGTGCAGTTCCGATAAAGGGATCGGAAATGTCCTCACAACGGGCCCTGCGACGGTGAAACTTGACACTGCTGGCATGCATTACTTCATTTGTACCGTTGGTAAACACTGTTCGGGAGGCCAAAAGTTATCCATCTCCGTCTCAGCCGCTTCCGGTGGCGCCATGTCGCCTTCTTCACTGGCAACTCCAACTCCTGCAAATTCACCGTCCTCGTCACTACCTAACGAGAGTGGATCTCCTACAGCTCCGGCGCCATCCTCCTCCACTGCAGTGACGGCAACAATTTATGTCACTTTGTCCGCTATTGTTATGAACCTGTTCTAAATGTGGATTTTACGTGACATATTTTTTCCCATTTTCATATTTATTTATAATTAAGTTGGGGTTGTTGATCATTTTTTCTATTTATCTTGTTCATAGAAGTTTGTTGAAAGTGATGGCTGATGAGATTCTTAATCCTTTCGGTACTGTATTTGTTTCTCCAAAACCTTTTCATTGCAGTCCGGCTGCATCCATCTTTTGTACAACCTAATTAGTACCCAATAGAAATATGTTCCGTGACACTTTTTTTTAAAAAAAAATTCATTGTTTAATGGAGGGGAGAACATAAGATTAGGTGAAGTCTAATCGTGGCTCTTCTAAGATTTTGAAGGTTTTGATTATGTCTATCATATTTTTAAGTTTCCATGTATTAATAGCAAACTCAAACTCATTTTTTTCGATGTTCAATGATGAAGGAATGAAGGACCAAACATAACGAACATTTAATTTTTTTCTAGGGCGCTTTTGGGACGCTATGATGATATAGAATGTGAAGATTCTGATGTCTAGAGAGTTATGATGTCTAGAGAGTTATGATCGAGTATGTTCAAGCATTGAGATGATATATGATACACGGAAGGAAAATGACGGTGAGATACAAAACACGTTACGAAAATAGGTCCACAAACAATTAAAATCGGTGAGATACGATAATGGATCTCCAAACACTGAAATGATATAAGATGTGGGGATATACCATCTCATGTTAGACCCCAAACAGCCCTAAAGAAATACATAATAATACTTACTAATCAACCTTTTAGGTAATGTTCCATTTTAATCTTTTGAAACTTTCTTTTTTACTCTGACAATTCTTGTTACCTCCTCTAACATTTTTCTCTTTGGATTTCTTCTTTCCATCTCTAACTATATGCAACTCTTTTATTTTTTACCCTTTAAAAGGAGTTCCTTACACTACAAAGAATTTTCAAATCTTTTATTTTAAAATTTACTTATAATTTTAAAAATATCTGTGAAAATTAATGTAAAGTTTATCTAAACTATTTTTAGAATTTATTTCTCAATTTCAAAATTTTATCTAACTTTTTCTAACTCCAAAATTTTTACATCTCCATTAATAACTATTTAAAAAGACTATCACAATAAAGTATGAAAAAGAAGCTGCAAAAGTACTAGCGAATATTTGCATTGAAATTTTATCAAGAAACATATAGATTTTTAAATTTATATTCGACACTTATTAATTTTTCGTCTTTGTTATTTTTCTAACATTTCAAATATTTCATCTTTTTAGAATTTGTCGGTCTTTCTAACATTTTATATATCTCCAAAATTCACTCATCCTAAATTTTTTCTCCCATTTCTAACTTTTCATTGTCTAAAGTTTTCGTTCTTAAAAAATACTTATGATTGAAATTTGAACGTGATTTTCTTTTAAAATGTATTTCGATTTTCAATGTTTTTTTTCACCCTCCTTCCTTTTTTTTTTTCTTTATTTATTAAAATACTGCTTTAACCCATACACTTATTATTTTATTTTAGTCCAATATATTTTCAATAAATCTTAAAATTAGTCTGTGCAGTTAATTTTTTTTTTTTTTTATTATTTTCTTAAACAATTTGTTTCACTATGAGTACCCTCTTTATAAATTGTGAAAATATATTTTAAGATGAAAATTATTATTCTTATTGAGAAAAATAAATATAATGAGAGGAGACTTGGAAAAGGTCAAGAAAAGAAAAAGTAGGATAACACAAGACTTAGAAAATAAAGTCTATCTTCCAAAGTATCCATTTGAAACATTCCACTTATGGAGTATCAAAACCAAGTTGTTTGCTTTTGCCTTTGAAAAATACTTGGTGTGGTTTGGCAATTGTCCAATTAAAACTTTTCATGTGGCAAAACTTTTTTCTTAAAAAATATTGAATTGTTATTATTATTATTATTTAGGTTTAAATCCTATTTTAGTCATCGAATTTTGCCTCTTATTTTATTTTGGTCCCTAAACTTTTATAAACGTTCGTTAGTCCCTAAATTTTTAATAAATATTTATTTTATTAGTCCATAATATTAAAATTATGTTAACTCTTTGAGAGAAACATGAGGGAGTTTGTATTTTTTAGTGATTAGGCTCTAGATGTATCCAAAATACTAAACAATCAAAATTTTGAACAAAAACTTATTTTAAATTCTCCCACCTTGCCATCTTATTCAAACTTGAAACTTTTTAGAATAGTTAACTTATTTGATAACTTAATCATCTAAAAATACAAGTCATATCGCTATTTTGTTAAAGAGTTAATAAAATCTTAATATAGAAGAGATCAAAATAAACACTTTTTAAAAGTTTAAGGACTAAAATGAACATTTTTAAAAGTTTAGGGATTAAAATAAAACAATATTCAAAGTTCATAGACTAAATCACGCATTTTTTAAAATTTAAGAACTACAATAGAACATCATTCAAAATTTAGGAACCAAAATAAGATTTAAACCTATTTTTTACTATTGCACCTAATTATTCATTACCCTTTGCCTTATTTCCCATACCTTCTTTCTAACTTTGACCATCATTTTTCCATTTCATTGCCCTTCCTTTACGTCATATTTGAATCTTTGGTTTGGCTCAGTTTTGTATAATTTGTTCAATTGTCTAATCATAATTTATCACGTAGAAAACTCTTTTTTAAATGAAAAATATTTTTTGGAGCTTTGTTAATTATTCTATTAGTTAAAAGTGAGTGAGTTGTACAAAGATGGATTCAGTCAAATACTCTTTAGCTGAGTATCTTTCCCAATTGCTACCCCATTCCCAAAATTAGATGTTAGATTATGATATGCTCTGGCCTCCACCCCTTTAACTCTTATAAATTTATATCCCATTTTCGTCAAACAACACAAACTTGTTTAGAGCTTCCATTTTAGAGTGTGAGATTCTTCCTTTTTTATTTTTTCTGAAGAAACATGGGGGGAGGAGTTGGTTTAGTTTTGGGTTTAATTGCGGTGGTTTTTGTTCACCATCCCACTGCTCAGACTGTTCGTGTCGTCGGAGACTCCACTGGTTGGACGGTTCCGCAGGGCGGCGCTGCTTTCTATTCCGATTGGGCTTCTAAAAACTACTTCACTATTGGCGATTATCTAAGTATCAATCTTCTCTACGTCGTTTAATTTAATATTTTAGGGCGATTCACTTCACAAAAATATTTTTCAAAAAATTCATTTTTATTTTAAATCTATTTTGAGTGGTTGTCAAATACTCTAATTTTTTCACTCTTAGTCTCTAATTTTAAATTTCGATCCTAGGACCCAAGTAGAAGGATCTTTCTACTTGGATTCTAGTAGAGATTTTGAGAACAAGAGATTTAATGAAAACATATTTGTATTTCACTTATAAAAGATTTAGAAACTGGATTTTAATTTAAAACAAACATTTAAAATGTGTTTGATATTATATTTATAAATTATGAAACTAGTTGTAGTTACATATTAAATATTAATCGGCAATAAAATTTATTTATGAACATGTTTTATATTCAACTTTTTTTTGTATAATTATATAATTAGAATATATATTTTAATTTTAAAAATTTGTATTATGTTTATAACATGACATATTATATTTTTAAATATTTTTATTATTTAATATAATTTCACATTTTAAAATTCACAATTCAAAATCAGGATATAATGCAAATATAAAAATATTGTTTTAAAAAATTTCACTATTTGAATAGCATAATCCAACAACAATTTTTAGAAACAGAATTGATATTGTCTGTCAAACACATATTTGTTAAATTCAGTGAATCTGAAAATAAGCCATAAAATATCTTAGATATTTTTGTGAGATTTTTATCCTTATCCCAAGAAATTGGAATTTCATGGAGGCTAAAGAATTGAAAGCTAGATCTTTTTAGATATTTATTTACATTTTACATACTTCAACACAATTCAAGAGAAGTTTAATTTATACATTTATGTCATATGGTATTTAGGAATCTTCTAGATAGTGGTACTTGCTATTTTAACAAAGGTCTCCTTTCATGATAACTTTTTAGTTTTTTTTTAATGGAAAAATATGTATTTTTCTCACTTTTTACAAGAATTTTCATCTTGGTTGTGGAAGTATTGTAAATCTTATTCAAATTATTTTTAAAAAAAAATTTAGAAACTACTTTTTTTTTAGTTCAAGAAAATATTCTAAAAAAATTGTTTATTTATTTAAAATTTGACTAAAAATTCAAATATTTCTTTAAAAATATATAATCATAACCATACGAAAGAAATAGTGAAAAAAAAAACAAGAAGAAATTTCAAAAGCTAATTAAGAACTAAATGAAATTGTTATTCAGTGCGACATCTAAATCTTTGAAGTTATGGTTAGAGTTGGACTCTTTTTAAAGTGAATTCAATAGGATAGAATAGTTTTGGGTTCTGCAATACATAAAACACAATGATAAAAGCTTATGAACAAATTAAACTCATACTTTAACCTAAATTGAATAGCAAGATCATCTGTTAGTAAGTTCTAAACGATTTATGTCTGTTTTCTATGTTTGTTTCTCGTGATGGAATTTTTTAGTTTATCTATTTTGTTTGTATTGTATTTTTTTAAAAAAAAAGTTCCGAACCATTTATTGCTAGCTTGAGTATATATGGTTTGGGTATATGTATATATATATACAATTGACTTCTCATATTGTTGAATTAAGAAAAAAAAACAAATTCCGATAAATTATTTGTTTTTCTATTTTTTTTCAGCATTTAACTTTGAGAGCAACATGCATAATGTCCTTAAAGTACCAAAAGAGTCATTTGATGCATGCAATACATACAATGCCATAGGAAGTCTCGTCACTACAGGTCCGACTACAGTGAAGCTCGACACTGTAGGCGTACATTATTTCATTTGTACTATCGACAGTCATTGCGTTCAAGGCCAAAAGTTATCTGTCACCGTCACCGTCTCCACCAGTACTCCTGGCGGTGCAATGCCGCCTTCTTCAAACATTGCTCAGCCTCCTCCTCACATTGATGCATGTGCTCGAACTCCTGCAATTTTGTCGTTTTCGTCACCACTTAACTGTGATGGATCTTCAGTGGCTTTGACGGCTTCCTCCACCGTACTGATGGCAATCCATTATGTTACCTTGTCCGCCATTGTTATCAGCTTGTTGTTTTAGATCATGTGGATTAACATTTGATCCTTTTTTTTATCTCTTATCCTTCTTAGATTAATAAGTTGGGGTTGTTGATCTGGTTAAGTATTATTAAGTTTGTTTATGGAAGTTTATTTAGAGTTGAGAAGTGAGATAGATAACGAGTGGGTGATGGAATTTGGTTGTATTCCTCCATACCTTTTATTTATGTTATTTACTTTTTTGCCTTCGGAACTTTAGGCACAAAATTGAGTCAATAATTATTACCTGGGAAGTTAGATTATATGTGGAGCTAGATTTTCTTTGGTTGAGGTGCAAAATTGAGTTGAGTTCAAATGTTTATGTTTGAGATGCTAAGTTGAGTTTAGTTAGAGTATGTGTTTGAGATGCTGAGTTGAGTTGAGTTTAGTTAAGTCAGAAAGTTTATGTTTGAGGTGCAGAGTTGAGTTTAGTTTAGTTAGAGTATTTGGTATAGCTTTTCTAAACGAAATTGATTTTGTCTTATTTCTTTTTTTGCTATTTTTTTTTTTAATTTTTCACTGCACACATATTTTCCTAAAATTTTTTAACACTAACAATTGCTTAACGTTTTCCCATTCTTAAAACATAACAAATTCCTACAAAGTAAACATATACTAAATACAAATTTTAAATTCAATTTTTGAACACTCAATTACATAACATATGTTTTTTTTCTATTCCTAAACACTAAAGATATTCCAAACAAATGAAAACATTTCACAACTATTTAGCCCTTAATGATCATGAACACTGAAGAACCTTAAAAATTGAACCAACTTTTTGCTTTTCATTCTTGAAAAACATAACATATTTTCACCATATAATTTGAACATACATCCCCAAAGACATGTCATCTTCCAATAAAATGAACATTTTCTCTAATTCCTAACCACCCTCAATTAATTTTAATTCAACCATAAATGTTAACATAAACAAAATATTATTATTTATATAACAATCCTATAATATACTTTAACAGTCGTAGAATGTATGAGTTGAACGTGCACAAAAAATAGGGTTGTCATTAAGGGTCTATTTACATGTTCACAAAAACTAGGATTGTCATTAATGGTCTCGTTAGAAGTGGTCTTCGTTGGTGTTGGTCGCCTAAGGTAAATGTTAGTATTGGTTGTCTGAGGTGGTTGTCACCGAAATTGATAATTGAGGATGGTCTTCATCAGAATTTGTCGTCAAAGGTGGTTGCTGAAGCCAAGAGTTAGTCATTAGAGTTGGCCATGCGAAGGTGGTGATTGAAGTATGTTGTCGGAGTTGCTTGCGGAAAAGCGGTCATCAGAGTTGGTCGTGGAGTTGTCGTCAAAGGTGGCTACTAGAGCCTGGAATTGGTCGTTTCGTCGGATCAGAGTTGCTTGTGCAAAGATGGTCATCAGAGTTGGTTGTAAGAATGATCGTTGAAGGTGATTGCTAGTGTCCGAAGTCAGTCGTCAGAGTGTATCGCTAGACTGTGGTAGTGATAGTTGTTGACAATAGCCAATGAGTAGAGCTATTGAAAACATTGGAGGGAGAGACAGTAAGGGTGGGTTGGAGGGAGAATTGGGGGTGAGTTGGTAAAAAAATCAACTCAAGTCCACCAACATTTAAAATTGGTGTGCCAAACATTGAGTTGGTAATTTTTACCACCTCAACTCAACTCATGTTGGTGAACCAAATACCCCGTTAATGTTTAGAAGGGTATGTTTTATATAAACTCTACATATCTTGTATTTATGTTGATGTGGTGCTGAGGTATGTTGTCATGCCTTAAAAAAATATTGCTAAAGGGGGAGTTTGTTAAATCAACGTGTATTGGCAATATTTGTTTTTAAGTTTGATATGCTTTTGCAAAGTGTGATGCCTCACAAGTTGTTCCTTAGGTTGTTGTTATTAGCTAGTGCTTTGATTCCTTGTCTAAAATTATTAGTGAGATTTTTTGGAAGTTTTTTGCTAATTATTTGTTTCCTTATCTAGAGAATTTATTTTCAAAATAAACATTTTTTTTTCTGACTCTCGATTGTTATGCAATGTAGCCGCCTTCTTTCTCTAGGTTTGTCAGCCACAATGGAAGCGTACGAACGCTGGGCGTCTCGAGTTTCATTTTGCAAACTCAATAAAATAGAGGAAGATGGAAACAAGGATAAACTAACAACTATTAAGCATGCTTTTTCATTGAATTTACATAGAATAAAAAGGGAAATGGAAACTAATCCTTGAATAGCCGATTCTTCACATTTTCTTTTTGGGGAGACTACGAACGAATCTCCTCTGCTTCCCATGAACTCAGTAACACAACATCTATTGAGGACTCCACCAAAATATTACCTTGTTATTCTTAAGGTGAGAATCAAGGAGAGTTTGGTGGCTTCCTTGATAATTTTGGTGAAAAGGGTGAAGGAGGAAGAGTTCTTCTTGAGAGAATTTTACAAAGGAAGGAGATCAAGGTTGAGAGGGAGAGTCTGTAGAAATTTTCCACGTTGAACTGAGATCTCTACACTAGTCCTCTACTTTTTTTTTTTTTTTTTTTTTTTTTTTTTTTTTTTTGATAGAATTGTGTGAGGGAGTTATAACTCCCTCCACTATGTCAAAATAACTCCCATGGAGTTAACTTTTTACAATTCCAAAATTTCAAATTCAAATTCAAATTAATTATATTATATTAATATAATTAAATACAACCTTATATTTTATCCCATATAATATATAACCTATAATTTATTATATCACATGTAATATAACTTATAGTTTATTTTCTCTTTTATAATCTATAGAATTAATATGAATCAAATTCACATTAATTTTAATCTATAGTTTATATATGAATCATATTTATATAATTAATATTTGAATCATATTCAAATATTTATTTCTCTCAATAAACATTATATTATAAAGTATCAACATACATTATATTAATTGTATCACATATAATTAATTTCCTTAAATTAATTTGAATAATTCAAATTAATTCAAAATTAATTTGATTCTCATTAATTCTTATTGAGCTAACAAGGGGACCTTATGGACCTATAGATTGAAGCTCCAATGATACGGGATTCATTAATTAAACTCTTTAATTAAATTAATCCTCATTCAGTAATTGTCGATCACTCTACTAAAGATCGAAAGCTACACTATTCGCACTACAAATATATTTCTGTGTCTATTGGATATAACCAATCAACAACACGTTGACCCTTCACAAATTGCTTGTAAGTATAGTTTGGTCAAAATTAGTGTCTTACCCTTTAGTTACATCTAACTCTTTAAGTACCATTGATCTCTTTAATGAACAATTAGTCATAGTCCAATTATAATTGAACCCCTCTCAAGCCAGAAGAGTGTGTGGCATTATATTGTTCAAGACCCAAAATCAGCTCTTAAGGGAGCAATTTATCTACTTACCTTAACAAAGGAATGAGTGAATTTCTTATTGTGTAGCTATGTTCTCAGCTCCCCAATTAGACGAATCTCCAAAATGCTAGGCATATTGTGTCAGCAGATCTAGTCACTCTCACCCATGCAGATCAAAGAACTGCCCTCATAGATAAGAGTTCACAACTCACTTAGGATTAAGGTCAAGTCAGCTATAATCATCTTGGTGAAATATAAGTCTCTTCTAGTAACGGAGTTATAAAGAAAGATTAATCATTTTGTGGTTCGATCTTATACAAACTCTTTGTATAAGATACCCCCGCTCACATGTCTCCACAGGAATGATTAGGATTATATCATTTTTAACACTTTATAACAATTGTAAAAATTGTTGGGATTGGTGTCCTAATTCTCCCGAAGTCTCGTTGTTTGTAATGATACACATTGTTTAATGAATAAAATAATTGTTATTTCATTCTGGCATTTACTCATATCCAATAAACAAAGCTCCATGGTTATCTTATGTGAACTTAAGCATGTATATGTGATATACAAGTGAATCATGCCTTAAGTGATAACCTAAATAGGTATGTAGTATAAGGATTAAGGTTGGATACCTGATCCTGGTGACACTACGGATATGGCCCGCTTTGTAGAGGTTTGCAAGTGTTATAAACTACTATAGATGGTAGATCCTGATCATTCATGTAGAGACATGCAAGTGGGGGTGTCCTATACAAAGAGTTTGTATAAGACCGGACCACGAGATGACTAGACTCTATATATAATGTTGTTGATACTAGAGACTTACATCTCATCTAAATGACCATAGGTGACATGACCTCAATCCTGAGTATTTTAGGAACTTCTGCCTTTGAGGGCAGTCCTTTGATTAGTATGGGTGAGAGGGCCAGATTGCCAACTCAACATGCCTACCTTTTTAGGGACTTGTCTGATCTGGGAGCTGGGAACTCAATCCACAAGATAGAATTCACTCATTTCCTAAAGTAGGGATAAGTAGAGAGATTGCTCCCTTAAGGGCTGATTCTGGAGCTTGAACATAATGGCCACGGCTTCTCGAGGACTCAGTCATAGTAGGACTATGACTTATGTTCATTAGAGGGATCAGTGATACTTAAGGAGTTAGATGTAATACAAGGACATAACGATTATTGGCCGAGCTGTACTTAAGAGCGATCTGTGAAGGGTTGTCGCACTGCTGATTGGTTAAGATGAACACATAATATATCTGTGGTAAGGAGAGTTCAGCTATCGATCTTTAGTGGAGTGCCTAACAGTTAACGGATGGTGGATCCCGCGACTAAAGAGTTTATTTAGTTATTCATGTACCATTGGAGCTTCGAGCTACAAGTCCATAAGGTCTCCTTGATAGCTCAATGGATTCAGTTGAGGATCAGTTCTTGGTGTTAGTTTGAAATGTTCAAATTGACAAGAGGTAATTCGATTATATATGATATGATCGGTATGATGTATGAGATATATCTAGTGGTGGATTAATGTAAATGACATTTATATTAAGTACCATGAAATAGAAAAAGAATTATGGTTTATATGTTTCATGAGATGAAATATTAAAACTATAGGTTTTAAATATAGTATGATAACTTGGTTATTATTTATATTTATAATAATATTAATCATTGGATAATTAACTCTTTTTCTCTTATAACCAATTGAGTTGGAGGTTATTGGTTATCTCATGGTAACTATGAGATAAAAGAAAATTTGTTTTCCTAATTTTAGTAATGTAAGGTTAAATTTCGTGAATCTGAGATTTTCTCACGAAAGTTGTCAAGTAAATAGGATTTACTAAGAGACAATTTAGAGCGAGCTAAACGATCGTGTAGTGTTTGTAGGCGACAGACACGCAACTAAGCGATGAGCTAAACAATCGCTTAGTTCTTCCTCTGGTTTTCTGGCTCTAACCAAGTCCACACAGAGCCCACCCTCTGGATTCTCATACCGAGAATACCAAGGTAACCTTCTTTGTGGTGTCATACTCAACTCGACACCGTCGAAGTTCTTNCTTAGTTTTTGCTAGACGATCGCTAAGTTTTTGCTAAACGATTGGGCATCGACCTATACGATAGGTTCAGGCTTCTCCCACTTGCTCAATTGTTTGCATGATTGTTGTTTCCTCTGTCTTCTGCCTCAAACCAAATCCACACAGAGCCCACCCTCTGGATTCTCATACCGAGAATACCAAGGTAACCTTCTTTGTGGTGTCATACTCAACTCGACACCGTCGAAGTTCTTTGAAGGTCGTTCATGTTGTTGGGGTGTTCAGGACCGAGGCGATCACTGAGTTCGAGTGCGTGGTATTCGTGTAGTTAGCGGTCGTGTTGGACGAGCGTTTGAGGTTGCTGTGTTCGAGCGTTCATGATCAAGGACCTTGGCGATGATTCTACAAATGTGTGTAGCATTTCTCCTTGATTATTTATTGTATCATGCTATAATTTCTTTAATGAATGCATAACCGCATGTTTCTGTTTATGACTGTAATTGTAAAGTTCATATATGATTGTATTTTGGAATGATCTTTCCGCTGCTCATGAAAATCCTCGTGCACGATATCCTTCAAAAATTACAAAGTGGTCGTATCTGTAGTATCTCAAGGATATGTTGGGGTTGATCCCCTAAATCTCGTGGGTCCTATAGTTTATAATTATAATGTACAAACAATTTATTTATTTAATAAAATATAAGATATTTTATTCGACATTTATAGCATTAACCCACAAAACTAATAAACTAACTAAGGTTATCTTTTGTAGCTTAAACATGTATTTAGAGACATACTGGTGGAACATGTTTAAGTGATAACCTAAATGGTCTGTAGTAGATGGATAAGGTTAGATACCTTATCTTGATGAAATTACGAATACGACCTGTTTTGAAGATGTTACAACTGTTGTAAAATACTACAAATAATCTGATCTTGATCATTCATGTACAAACATGTAAGCGGGGGTGTTCTATACAAAAGGGTTTGTATAAGATCAGACCACAAAATGAATAATCTTTTTATATAACGCCGTTAATAGTAGAGACTTACATTTCACTAAGATGACCATAAGTGACATAACCTGAATCCTGAGTGAGTTGTGAACTTCTGCCTATAAAGGTAGTCTTTTGATTTGTATGGGTGAGAGTGGCCAAATCCCCGACTTAATAAGCCTACTATTTTGGGGATTCATCTTATTATAGAGCTGGGAACACAGTTACACAAAATGAAATTCACTCATTCCAAAACGTCTGGGTAAGTCGATAAATTACTCCCTTAAGGATTGATTCTAGTGCTTGAATAATGTGGCACTATACACTCTCTTGGCTCGAAAGGGGTTTGGTCATAATTGAACTATGACTTATTGTTCATTAGAGGGATCAGTGGTACTTAAAGAGTCAGATGTAACTACATGCTGTCTCTTATACACATCTAGATGTGTATAAGAGACAGCTTAAGGGCTGATTCCGAGGCTTGAACAATGTGGCACCACACTCTCTCTTGGCTCGAAAGGGGTTTGGTCATAATTGAACTATGACTTATTGTTCATTAGAGGGATCAGTGGTACTTAAAGAGTCAGATGTAACTACAGGGCAAAACGATAATTTGGTCCAGCTGTACTTACGAACAATTTGTGAAGGATCATCGCACTGTTGACTGGTTATATCCAATAGACACAGAAATATATCTGTAGTGCGAAGATTGCAGCTGTCAGTTCTTAGTGGAGTGACCGATATTTAATGGATATTGAATAATTTAATTAAACTAATTTAATTAAATGATTTTAATTAATTATTCAAATACATTGGAGCTTCAATCCTACAAGTCCATAAGGTCTCCTTTGTAGCTCAACTGAGATTAATTAGAATTAATTTTGGATTAATTTGAATTGTTTAAATTAATGGAGGAAATTAATTATGTATAATATAATTAATATAAATTATTTGATACATTATTGTAGACATCGTATTTGGTCCGACTAAATTTAAATTATGTTTTATTTTATTATTATTATTTTGTTTTGTTAATGTCTTTTTAAAGAGGAAATTAAAAGCCAAAAGAAAAAGATTTTTCGTTTAATTGTTTCTTTCTTCAAAAGTTCTTTTATTATTATTAAATTAAAAATAAAAATGTATTAAAAAGTTAAAAAAAAAAAAAAATTTGAGTCTTACTCATTCCCCTCCTTTGTTCTTCTTTAAACCCTTCCCCATTTCTCTTAACTCACTCCCAATTTCCTACTCCCCATATTTTTAACAACCTAAGCTAATTTAAGTTTTATTAAGAGCTTATAAAAGGAACAAGCACATACATGAGGAAGGGAGGAATGAACCAAAGAGACAAATTGTGAGATAGAGAGACCGTGAAAAACACATGAAAAAAAGAGAAACTTAACACCTATTGCAACTTCCATGGTGGAAGAAGAAGAAAAAATGAAGAAGTTGTGAGGTTGAAGACGAAGATAAAAGAATGGGGAAATCCTGAGAAGAAGAAAGAAGAAAAGAAAGAGGAAAGAGAAAAGGGTAGTGGAATTGGTAAAGGTAAGTGGTGGGTCTCACTTAATTTCTTTATTAATTTGTTGATTTTCTTGATTTATAAATTTTCATAAAACTTTATTTGAATTTTTGAACTTTCAAATAAGTTCTAAATAAAAATTACCAATTGGTTTTAATTACAAATTTTAGGTAGAGTTTCGATTTAGTTTTAATTGAGTTTTGCGAACAAATATTAATCTAGTCTTTAATTCATATTTTTTTTAAATAAAACTAAATTCACTTTTAATTTTGAAATTTTCAATTAGTTTCAAATTTCAATATAAGTTTTTCAAGGATGATTTTAATTTCAATTTAGAGTTTATAAACAAAACTCCAATATCAATGTTTGTCAAGTCCTCCACTTTGTTTTAATGAATTTTTCCAAATTTGTTTCAATTTGAAGTTTCTAAAAAATGAACATTCTAATATCAAATTGAATTTTATGTTTTCATAAATAATTTTTAATCTTAATTTAAATTTGTCAATCGAATTTTGATGTTTGTTTAAGTTTAATTTCTAATATATTTTATATCTGTTTTAATTTGAAGTCTCTAAATAAAATTCAATTTTGATTTAAATGAATTTTGAATCATTACAATTTAGAAACTTTAAAAGCAATCTCAATTTCAATTTTAATTTGAAATTTTCTTAAATAATTTTCAATTTGGTTTTAATTCAAAGTTTTCAAATGAATTTCAATTTCATTCATATTTGAATGCTTTAAATATAATTTCAATTTGGCTTTCACTTTGACTTATAAAATGAATTACAATATTCCTTTGAAGGGCTTACGTATTCATAAGTATTATTCACATGTTCACTCCTCAAATGTGAATTGATTCACATGAGATATTTTCTTAAATATCGTGTCAATTCTCTAACGGAGTTGGGATCATCAAGCGTCTCAAATTATTAAGCTAAACATTCAATAGGATAATAAAGTGACCGACATTTGTCCACTCACAAAATGCAACTCTACTTTATTAAGTTACAATGTGATTTAGTGAGATACTATTCAAATTAAGTTTTGATATTTATATGTTAATCAAATGTTCATCTTCTAATTTAGATTATTAAAAAATAATACAAAGTTTGACAATGAATTTTAAATTAAATAGACTATATGCAATGAGTTTTGTCTAGGCTAAGGTACTTAAGTTAACGTTAGAGAACCTACTTGGAAACTATTCATTAGTTGTAATTTTTTTAATTTGATTAACATTTTTTTTAATAAAATAAACTTTTTTTTTTTACAAATAAGGATCATTTAAAAAAAAAAATGGATAACCGAAATAAGATGTTTTCAAACGGGTGTTGTAGGGTGCTAATACCTTCCCTACACTCAATGACCTCCGAACTTATCTTTGGAAAAGTAGACCATTTCATTTTCAATTTTTTTTAATGGGTAACCAATCACACCTTAGAATGATTGGTACCGATTCCAAATCTTTTACCTTGAAAGAGACTCTTAGGAAGAGACATCGGCCACTTCGCGTCGCTACCACATTGCAACAATTATAAAATAAAGTTTATTAAAAGTATTTGAATATGATTCAAATACTAATTATATGGATGAGATTCATATAATTATGTTTAGTATAAATGTGATTTATATTAAATATTATGCATTAATGAGAGAATTAAAAATTATAGGTTATATTGTATTTGATACAATATAAAAACTATAGGCTATGTGTTATATATGATATAACATATAGTTATACATACATATAATAAGTTAGTTATTTACATATACATATATATATATACCTATTTATTTAAAATAAATTAATTTTGATTATTTTAAGTTTTAAAATTAAAAGGAGGGAAATAACTTCCGTCCCCTTAATTCTCTCAAAACGTGTAGAGAAGGGAAGTTGATTTTACGTATCATTCGTCTTTTTCTTCTTCCAAAGTGAGAATAAAGAGTTTTGTAAGTTGTACAGAAAATATTCCATGAAACTTTTCCTCTCAATTTCTTCTCTCCCTCTTCCAAAAAGAAGCAAAGTCCACACCTCTTACTAATTCTCTACCCAAAAGAGAATACAGAAGGCTCCGTTTGGTGGTGTCCTTGGGTGTTCGTGATTGAGTTGTTCGTGATAGATCAAGGAGGGATTTCGTGAAGATCTTGTTCTTCAAGGGTAAGTTGAATTCTAACCCTTCTCCCTTTCCCTCCTTAGCATGCTGTAAATTTTTTGTATATGCATATTTTTATTGTTCTGTAAATTTTATTCTATGAAAATTGGGAACTGGGAATGATCCTTGATAACAGGCAGAAATGCACGTTATTACAACGCAAATAAGTAAAACAATGAGGGAATGCGATGGTAAAAATATACAAAATCATGTCCAAAAGCGTTAAACTTAGAATATTGCGATCACATGCACCCATCGCATAAAAGCAGCCAATTTACTTATTGTGTGCAGGAAAAATGCGTTGGCACGAGTAAAATTGCAATCAAAGGAATTAGGCATCTGTGCGCATTGAAAGATTACGATCGCAAAGTCATGTGATCGTATGCGGTCGTGAGAAGTTGCTAAAAAAGGTGGTCGCATAAAGACTACGCATCAAGGTGACAACATAATAAATCATGATGGGACGGAAAGCTGATGATGGTCGAATCTGAATTTAGTTGACAAGTCATTAAAGACATACTGTAGCAAGTACACTCAACTTTCGGTGATCTTTATCGGCGCATCAAAGCAGGAGATTTAATGACTGCCCAACATTGCAATTATTAGAGAGAAAAGATTTTTCACCTTAAGCTCTATAAATACCGAAGGCCACCATCATTTACAGAGATCGCCATATATAGAACAAGTTAGATCATATACAAAAGTAGATAGCTGTTAGTCTATTCATAGTCATTCTTATACTTAGAAGACAAAAATGAGCCAAGAGAAGAATATGCCGAGAGATCATCCTCAGACAGCTCGAAAGACTATTGGGAAGCACTATAAAAGAAGAGAGGGCCAACACTTGCGAAAGCAAAGATATTCATTTTGGCAGAGTTGGAGTGAAAAGATAGTGTAAAAGGCCACGGGAAGCAAGACATTGCTACCGGGCTTCTTATCTCTACATTCTATTGTTATTCTGTATTCTGCATCTAATTTATAGGCAATGGAAATCTCATTTCAACTTATGTTCAATCTCTCCATATTTCACATAAGTAGCTAAATTTTCGAATGGGTTGAGAAGTACTTAGCTAGGAAGAAGTTTACAACTCACTCAGGATTCAGGTCAAGTCACCTATGGTCATCCTGGTGAAATGTAAGTCTCTTCTAGTAATGGCGTTATAAAAAGAAGAGACTAATCATTTCGTGGTTCGATCTTATACAAACTCTTTATATGGGATACCCCCACTCACATATCACTACATGAATGATCAAGATTAGATCATTTGTAATACTGTACAACAATTATAACAATTACAAAATGGGTTGTATCTGTAATGTCACAACAATAAAGTACTCAGCCTTATCTATCTACTATGGACTATTCAGTTTATTAGTTATACGTGATCCACCTATATGTCTTCACATACATGTTTAAGCTACATCAAATAACGTTATATCTTAGTTGATTGATTTTAGGTTAATGCAACTAAATGTCAAATTAAATAACACTTATTTTGGTAAATAAATAATCTGTTTGTACAAATAAAGTTTACAAACTACAAGACCACGAGATGTAGGTCATCAACCCCAACAATTTAAATAGGTGGAATTTGCTGCTTTAGGGTTAGTTGTTCTACAATAAGAAGGTTCTTTTGTTGTGCTCTATAATGTGGTATATGATACAAAGCTTATGAACAAGCAGATCACGATGTTATTTGATCTTAAGGCAATCTTGAGATCTTGTCGAAATCAACAGGTTAATCTTGTGAAGAGATACATACACTTAAAGGGACTCAAGTTCATGAAAGTGAAGTGACCTTCATTTGAAAGTGGAAGGAATATAGTTGAAAGGGAGTCTCACACTTGGAAGAAACCTAAGTGATTACTTACTAATACACTCGAGCTTAGGGGCAACCAAAGTCTCTTTGAGAAGGAGTCCCACACTTTGGGGAGTCGCTTATTTACAGATAAGTGTTTATTCATCATGTTAAGCTATTTGTGTGTCACTCATGTATTTGTTGCTTAATTACATATAAGTACAACGTTGTAATTGCTTAATTTCATATTAATAAGTTTCTTTTCCATGCATATTACCCCCAGACATACATGGTATATCACCAAACTGGGTACCAAATTTTGTATTTTTCCATTTAATATTTATCTTTGTGCTTTACTGTTTGTCTTTGTAATTGTTGGAACATTGTGAGTAACACTTTTTATACTGTGTGCTAGATAACCTTATTTCATAAACATTATATAAATTTAAGATTTATTAAAAATATAGGGAATAAAATAGAACAAATAAAAATATAGAGAGACTAAAAGAAATAAAATTCAAAGTACAAAGACTAAAATGATATTTCAAATTTTTTTATCTCCAAAATTTGTCTCACATCTCTTAACTTTTTCTCTCAAAGTTTTTTAAATAACTTTTTTCTTCTTAACAAAAAAAAAAAGGAAAAAAAAAAAGAAAAAAGAAAAAAGAAAAAAAAATCCCCCTATTAACAACCAACATTCAAAAGAGTGAATATCTTCACATATTTTATTAAAGGAATTATGTGTAGGATCTCTAAAAGAATAGAACCTTGAGAAAAAGCAAGATCATCCCAATTTCCATTTTTCATTGAATGAAAGTTTTATAGTAAATTAAGAACAAGATATGTATTTACATAAATTACAGCATGCTATAAAATTAGGTTTCAGAAACCTTACCTTTGAAGACAGATCTTCAAGAATCCCTCGAACTCGAAGTCGACACTACCACGAAGGCTTCCTCGGTATTCTCAGGTAGAGAACCCATGAGTGGTGGGCTCTAATTATTTTGGAATGAGGGAGATTTTGAGTAGAGAGGAGGAAGTATGGAGATCGTTCACCAACAATCACAAACTTGCAGAACAATTCTGTCTTTCTCACCACTTTAAAAAATCGAAGTACAAGAAGAAGAATGAGACTCTCTCCTATCTGTATTAAAAATGCCAAAATACACCAACCACCCACTTACGTGGGAGGAGAGAAAAGAGAGAGAGGGATGGAGTCCCTCCCTCATTTTTTTAAAAAAAATTAAAATAAAAATGACATTTAATATATATATGTTATATCAAATATAACATATAACATATAGACTTAATATTGTATCACATACACTATTATTGGGGATGATGCCCTAAACTCTCGTTGGATCTTGTAGTTTGTAAACACAGTTTTGCACAAACGCTTGTGATGTAATAATATATGATATTTTCTTCACTTTTGTCTATGGAACATTGGATGTTTATTTGTTTTACCACAAACAAATAAACTAAGATCTCTAGTTGTCATTAGTAACTTAAGCATGTATGTGGAGACATACAGGTGGATCATGTCTTAAGTGATAACCAAAATGGTCTGTAGTATATGAATATAAGAGGGAAACCTTATCCTGGTAACGTTATGGATGTGGCCCGCTTTGTAGAATAATTACAAGTGTTGTGACTTGCTACAGATGGTCTGATCCTGATCATTCATGTTAAGACATGCGAGCGGGGACGTCTTATACAAAGAAGTTTGTATAAGACCAGACCACGAAATGTTAAAGTCTCGTTATATAATGTCGTTCATGACAGAAACTTCACTTCATTAGGATGACCATAGGTAACATGACCTCATGCCTGAGTTATTTGCAACCTTCTTTTTCTTAGATCGGTGACCTTTATAGTAGCATACCTTATATGACTCTAGATTGAGTTTGGGAACTCCTGCCTTTGAAGGCGGTCCTTTGATTTGCATAGGTGTGAATGGCCAGATCGCCGACTCAAACCTACCACTTTGGGGATTCATCTGATTTGAGAGCTGGGAACTCAACTGCACAAGATGGAATTCACTCCTTCCCCGAAGCAGGGGTAAGTAGATAGATTGCTCCCTTAAGGGCTGATTCCGAGGCTTGAACGATGTGGCACCACACATCTTTTCATGGCCCGAGAGGTGTCCACACATAATAGGACTATTTTGTATTGTTCATTAGAGGGATCAGTGGTACTTAAGGAGTTAGATGTAACTACAAGGGCAAAACGGTAAATTGGCGCTGCTGTACTTACGAGTATCTGTGAAGAGTTATCGTACTGTTGATTGGTTATATCTGATGGACACAGAAATATATATGTGGTGAGAAGAGTGCAGCTGTCGGTCTTTAGTGGAATACTTGACAGTTAACGGATGGTGGATCTCGTGGCTAAAGAGTTTAGTCAGTTTTTCACGTATCGTTGGAGCTTCGAGCTATAGGTCCATAAGGTCCCTTTGGTAGCTCAATGGATTCAAGTTGAGAATCAGTTTTTGGGTCAGTTTGAAGTGTTCAAATTGACAAGAGGGAGTTCGATTATATATGATATGATTGAACTGGTCAATTATATATGATATATTTGACATGATGTATGAGATATATTAATTGGAGGAAAATGATATATATATATATATATATATATGATTTATATCTAGTGGAGGAGAAAAGGACTATGGTTAATATATTGCATATGATGTGATATTAAACCATGGGTTATTTAATTTTAACAATTATGCGATAATTGTATTGGTTTTTCTCTGTAACCAAATGAATTAGTGGGAAGTTGCATTATGTTTTTATAACTAAAGGATAAAATGAAAATGGTTTTCATTTTGCAAATGATCAGAAATTCGCTCACCGAATTATGTATACTGCCTATCGTATAGCAAACCGAGAGCATACATGACAGATTAACGTTTCTAAACGATCGTATACACGCATGCGGTTTACTAAACGATCGCATAGGATTTACTAAATGATCGTCTAACTCTTTCTAAACGATCGCGCACTTAAGCATTTTATAAACGATCATCTATAAGATCTCACCCTTTTTTTTCAAATGATCACAATGCAATGAACGCAATTCTTTGAGACCGCTGCCATCTCCAAACTTAGAGGTTGGCAGAGTTCTCACCACAAAGCTAAAAATAAAACTACAAGAATGCGATAATAAATGTTTGAACAAGGTTTGCACAAAATAAAACTCATGACTTTCAAAATTTGAAGAAGCTAATAAAAGTAAAAAATGCCTTATGTTGATTAGTTAGAAGATGCGGTGAACTATACATACCATCATAGAAACATCGCAAAACAACGCAATCGGGAAAGAAAGAATTTCAAAAGGATAAGGCATACAAGATAACAGGAAAAGACCTTAGGCGGAACAACGCATGCGCTCATGGGCAGTTGGTGGTTGCTGACTTTACTCATAGACAAGCAATGCGTTAGCCTATAGATAGGCATTGCAGCAGCTTCACACTAAGCAAATAAGATTACCCACACACTCGTGCAACGCACACCTCTTGGTGGGTTGCTACATGCTTCATATCTCTAATCCACATGACTAAGTATGCGATACCCAAGCAATCCCACTAAGTGTTACAATGAATGTAAAGATGCTAAGCAAAGAAGATGGAGATGGAGTCGAAGGAACAGAAAAATGCATTGAAAACAAATTGTATTAATTCCTTAATCACAAAATATCATACAATATAATATGAGAAAAGAAAGGAAAAGGAAATGACCGGCTGGGAGCAAAGATTTGCTCCCAGCGGATGTGCGTCAAGGCTATCGGTGGTGTCATGGATGGGCGGAGGAGCTGACTCTCTCGAGCTCCTGTCTCTTATACACATCTAGATGTGTATAAGAGACAGGCGGATGTGCGTCAAGGCTATCGGTGGTGCCATGGATGGGCGGAGGAGCTGACTCTCTCGAGATCTAGCTCCGTTCGAAGGCTCCGGTCGTCACTCGGAATGGATGAAGAAGGTGAAGAACTCTCAGCCATCTTCTCACACGTTTGTCTAGATCACAAGGATCCTCCCTAGACGAACCTCAGACGAAAACCTTTGATAACTTGAATTTCTGCTCATCGGCTTCTATTTGCTTAATACCGCAACTCTACATGATGACAATCACTTGACGAGCGCAACTCCCATGCAATGGACGCGTACAGCTGATTACCGCAACATCCATGCATTGATCGATGCGTTTGCCTTTGCGATGGAGTGTTTCTCCGCATGCAATCATCTATGCGGTGGTCCGATTTCCGCGTTTGCGTCCATTTCCTGCATTAGCTACAAAAATAGAACATTGAATGCATAATTAACGCAAAATAACAGGTTAGCTAAGATTCAACATGCTGACGATGCAAGCTCACTTTTTCGTGAATTCCTAACATGATTGCCGCATATTCTACCTAACAACCTTCATAATTCTAAGTAAAAGGCCAAAGATGACATGCATTTCTGCATGTCATCACACCCCCAAACTTAAAATCATGTTTGTCCTCAAGCATGCATTATACTCAAGAAATTCTAACTCACCTTCATGTTTTCCTTTGCGATGACCAGATCTTGTCTAAGTTTAGATCTTGTCTAAGATGACATACATTTCTAACTCACCTTCATACTCAAGAAATTATACTCAAGACTAGATCTTGTCTAAGTTTAGATCCGGCAAGCCTTTGCTCAAAAACTTTTATTCATTCACCGCAATTTTGTGTTTAGCTTTTGAGAATGCGTTCATTCAAAAATACTTCAAAACTTTGTGATGGCTTATTCAAATGCGACGTTGAACCTGGTTCCACCCTTCGTTTTGGCTTACCCTCACGTGTGTCATGCGGGCATCCAACTTCGGTTGCATTCCATATTCAACTCAACTCTTGTCTCATTTGATTTGGCTTGTGCCGGACAGAGGAGTTGCGTTAATGCGCTGATCTTGGCAACTTGCCTTTGTTTTGGCTTGCCCCCACGTGTGTCATGCGGACATCCATCTTCGAGTAAGTGACTTTCACAGCTTAACTCTTATCAACATGGGTTTCCCCATTGCGTTGACAGTGGAGTTATTATTCTCAAAATCTCACTTCAATTTTTTTTTTTTCAAATGATCGCAATGCAATGAATGCAATTCTCCGAGACCGCTGCCACGCCCAAACTTAGAGGTTGGTAGCGTTCTCACCGCAAAACTAAAAACAAAATTACAAGAATGCGGTAACAAATGTTTGAACAAAGGTTTTCACAAAATAAAACTCAAGACTTTCAAAATTTTAAGAAGCTAATAAAAGTAAAGAATGTCTTGCGTTGATTAGTTAGAAGATGCGGTGAACTATACGTACCATCATAGAAACATCACAAAACAACGCAATCTTCTCACGCGTTTGTCTGTCGGAATGGATGAAGGAGGTGAAGGACTCTCAGCCATCTTCTCACGCGTTTGTCTGGATCACAAGGATCCACCCTAGGCGAACCTCATTAGAAAACCTTGGATAACTTGAATTTGTGCTCATCGGCTTCTATTTGCTTAATACCGCAACTCTACATGATGACCGCAATCGCTTGACGAATGCAACTCCCATGCGATGGACACATACGGCTGATTACCGCAACATCCATGCATTGATCGATGCGTTTTCCTTTGCGATGGAGTGTTTCTCTGCATGCGGTCGTCTATGTGGTGGTCCAGTTTCCGCGTTTGCATCCATTTCCTGCATTAGCTACAAAAATAGAACATTGAACATATAATTAACGCAAAATAACAGGTTAGCTGAGATTCAACATGCTGATCGACACAAGCTCAATTTTTCGTGAATTCCTAACATGATTGTCGCATATTCTGCCTAACAACCTTCATAATTCTAAGTAAAAGGCCTAAGATGACATGCATTTCTGCATGTCATCAGCAGTCCATTGGCGAGAGTGAGATTTCTGTGAAGAAGGGTTCTTCAACTGGTACGTATCTTGTTATCTTTGTTGTTTAAATTTCAAAGCATGCTTGTAATTTGTTGTTAATGCATAACTAGTCTGTTCGATTGTGAATGCAGTAATTCTGTAACAATGAGTTTGGAACGATCTTGCTTCCGCTCAGAGGTACTCTTTGATAAAAGTTCCTTCAAATATAACCTATAGTTTCTTCTCTCTTATATGGCATTTAACATAAATCACATTTATATTAAATTTAACAACTATGAATCCAATTCCTATAATTAATATTTAAATCTTATTCAAATATTTATTTCCTCTCAATTAAGCTATAATGTATCAAATACATTATAATAATTATATCACATATAGTTAAAATAACTTAACTATATCATATATAGTTAAATCTCTTTATTAATTTGACCAATTCAAATTAATCCAGAAACTGATTCTCATTTAATCCTATTGAGCTACCAAGGGGATCTCATGGACCTGTAGCTTGAAGCTCCAACGATACATGAATAATTAATCAAACTCTTTAATTAAATTATTCACAATCCGTTAATTGTCAGGCACTCCACTAAAGATCCACAACTGCACTCTTCGCACTACAGATATATTTCTATATCCATTGGGTATAACCAATCAACTGTACGATGACTCTTCACAAATTTTCCGTAAGTACAGTTGGGCAAAAAATTACCGTTTTGCTCCTATGACTATAGTTACATGAACAATAGATCATAGTCCAACTATGACTAAACCCCTCTCGGGCTAGAAGAGGGTGTGGCGCCACATTGTTCAACACTTAGAATCAGCCTTTAAGAGAGCAACTTATCTACTTACTCCAACCTCAGGGAATGAGTGAATTCCTTTTTGTGTAGTTGTGTTCCCAGCTCCCCAATCAGACGAATCCTCAAATTGGTAGACATGTTGAGTCGGCGATTTGGCCACTCTCACCCATACAAATCAAAGAACCGCCCTCATAGGCATGAGCTCACAACTCACTCAAGATTCAGGTCATGTTACCTATGGTAATCCTGGTGAAATGTAAGTCTCTATTTTTAACGATGTTATATAAAGAGATTAAATATTTCGTGGTCCGATCTTATACAAACTCCTTTGTATAGAATATCCATGCTCACATGTCTATACATGGATGATCGGGATTAGATAATTTGTAATTGTAACACCTACAAAGCAGGTCATACTCGTCGTGTCACCAGGATAAGGTACCCAGCCTTATCCATCTACTACAAACCATTTAGGTTATTACTTAAACATGATCCACTCGTATATCTCTACATACATGTTTAAGCTACACAATAACTTTGGATGTTAGTTTATTGGTTTCTGGTTAATGCAACTAAAAAAGGAATAAAATATCATATATTTTATTAAATAGACACTGAGTTTAAATAAAATATCATATATTTTATTAAATAAACAATGAGTTTGTTCAATACATTTACAAACTATAGGACTCTACGAGATTTAGGCATCAACCCCAATATTATGAGTATATATATACACAGAGATGGGCTTTAACAAACTGATTAGGCCCAATCGAGTACATCATTATCGAGCAACAAGTATTGCATCGAGTATTTTAAGAACTACTAATAATCACCATCGAGTATCATCTCATTGAGCATCGAGTATTTTAAGAAATTGTGATAATCACCATCGAGTATCATCTCATCGAGCACCGAGGATTTTAAATAACTTATAATACTCCCCCTCAAGATGGGCAATACCTTGTCGAGCAACGAGTACCACCTTGTCGAGCAACGAGCACCATCTTCTTCAGTATATCTAGTTGAGCAACAAGGAAAAATGAAGAAAACTTCTAATACTCCTGCTCAAAATGGACAAAAAAAATATATTAAAAAATATATTGTAACCCCATTTTATCAAGTAACGAGAAAAACGGAGCAGTAGGTAAAGGCTTTGTAAAAACATCAGCAAGCTGATCATGAGAACGTACTAATAGCAACTTGATGGTTCCATTAACTACTCAATCTCGGACAAAATGGCAGTCTAATTTTATATGTTTTGTTCTTGCACGAAACATTGTATTTGTGGTAATATAAACAGATGCCTTATTATCACAAAAAAGAAGAGTTGGTAATGGGGAATTGATATTCATTTAAGTAAGAAGGCTTTGAAGCCAAATAATCTCAAAACTTGCAATTGCTAATGCTCGATATTCAGTTTCAGCTGATGAGCGACATACTGTCTATTGCTTCTAAGACTTCCAATACACAAGGGAGTTTCCCAAGAAAACACAAAAACCAATTATAGACCATCTTGTGTCAATACACGCTCTCCAGTCTGCATCAGAAAAAGCCCGAATAGAAAAATCTGAAGTTTTAGACAGAAAGATACCTTTTCCAGGCGAGCCTTTGAGATATTTAATGAGGTGGTAAGCTACACTGCGATGAGCTCGAGTTAGTTTACTCATGAACTGACTCAGCTTATGGACTGCAAAGGTAATATCAGGCCTTGAAACTATCAAATACAAGAGTTTTCCAACTAATGTTCTGTAAATAGAAGCATCTTTGAATAGATCATTATCATCATGTTTTAACTTTGTATGTGGATCCATTGGCAGACTAGCCGACTTAGTTCCAAGTAAACCAAAATCTTCAATAAGCTATAAGATATAATGTCTTTGATACAAGAAAATGCTCGACTGAGAATGAGCTAGTTCAAGGCCAAGGAAAAACTTCAAAGAACCTAAGTCTTTCAATTTGAAAGCTTCGTTTAGAGCAACCTTGAGATGTTCAACATGAATAGAGTTGGTCCCAGTTATTATTATGTCATCCATATAAACAAGAAGAGTAAGAAAAGTTTCATCTTTTTCTCGAATGAAGAGAGAATAATCAGCTTTGGACTACTTAAAACCTAAAGACAAGAGAAGAGCAAATAATTTAGCAAACCACTACCTTGAAGCTTGCTTTAGTCCATATATGGACTTATGAAGCTCGCATACCATTTTCTCCCCCTGAATTGGACAAGAGGCTTGTATCCGAGAGGTAGATCAATGTATACTTCCTCAAACAAACCACCATGCAAGAAGGCATTGTTACATCAAGTTGAAGAAGTGATCATTGTTTTGAAACTGAAATAGTGAGACTAGTCTTGACAGTGACCATTTTAGCAACTAGAGAAAAAGTTTCAAAATAATCAATGCCTTCTTGTTGAGTGTAGCTTTTAGCAACAAGTCTTGCCTTATATCTTTCAATGGATCCATCTGCCTTGTGTTTAATCTTATAAACCCAACGACATCCAACAGAATTTTTGCCTTTTGGTAAAGGTACAATACTCCAAGTGTGATTAGCTTCCATATCATGTAACTCTATTTCCATTGCTTTTCTTCAGTGACCACATTTGATAGCCTCATGATAAAAATTTGGCTCTTGAGTAGTAGAAATTTGTACAATAAAATTTCTATGTTGAGGTGAAAGCTTGTGATAAGAAAGATATTGATCAATGGGATGTTTGGTAGAAGCTTTTGGGCATGGTGACATGGCAAGTAAATTGCGATGATAAACTTGTAAGTATGAGGGGGCTTAGAAACCCTGTTGGATTTTCTTGGTAAAGGTTGTATAGGTGGATTTGATGGATTTTCAGGGATGATTTGGGAAGATATTTGCATGGTCTGTGAGGGAGAAGATTGAGACTAAAAAAGAGGTGATACTATGTTGGAAGATTCAATGGCTTGAGATGATGTAATGGCTTGTGGTGAAAGATATGGGTTAGGAGCTGGTATGGAGTGATGAGTTGGAGAATTGTCATCACTATTGGTAACATAGTTTGATGTGGTTGGGTTGTTTCTTTCCTGTTCTATGAAGGACAAGTTTGCAGTGTTAACAAAAGGTTTAGGCAAAAAAATCCCAAGAAATGAATCAATTATACTTCTATTGTCTGAGATTTTATGAAAGGGAAAATTTTCTTCATGAAAAACAACATTCCTTGAGTAAAAGAACCTTTTGTGTTTGATGTCATACAACTCGTATGCTTTCATACCAAGAGGATAGCCAACGAAAACAGCTTGTATGGCCTTTGGTTGAAATTTATGTCTTCCTGAGCCAATGTAGATGCAAAACATAGAGAACCAAATACTCTCATCATATGGTATAGAACCAGTGAGTACCTCAAAAAGGAGATGTCTAGTTGTATAGTTTGGATGGTGTCCTATTGATGAGAAACACTGCAGTCAAGACACATTCTCCCCAAAAGGACAATGGAACACGAGATTGAAAAAACAGAGCTCGAGCAACGTTGAGAATGTGTTGATGTTTTCTTTCTACTACAAAGTTTTGTTGAGGACAAGACCCACAAGAAAATTGGTGCATAACTCCATTTTCTTTATAAAAAGAATCAATGAACATCAATTCAGGGACGTTGTCTGACCTGAATTGTTTTATTTTCTTATCATATTGTGTTTCAACAAGTTTAAAAAACTGAGGAACAATGACAGGGACATCAGACTTGTGTTTGAGTAAGAAAACCCAAGTAAACCTAGTTGCATCATCAACAATAGTAAAAAGAAAACGAATGTCCAGGATGAGTAACAATTGAGAATGGGCCTCAGATATCGGCATGAATCAAATCAAATGCATTAGGAGACAAATGATTATTGGAAATAAATGGTAAATGTTTTTGTTTAGCTAAAGGACACATATTACATGAAGAATGTTTGTGAAACAAGCTGGGATGCAAACTCAAAACTTTATGCAAAATAGTGATGCATTTAATAGAAGAATGACCCAATCTTTGGTGCCAAAGAGCAACCCTTTTATCAGTTGCAGCACATATATAATTCAATGAGATACCAAGCCTTTGTGTGTTCAAGAGATATAATCCTCGCACAAAACTAGCACTATCAATCCTCCTCGAAGTGTACGTATCCTGAATTATGCAGCCATTAGTATCAAATTCAACAATCACTGATGGTAAATCCTTTATGAGATTATTTACTGATAAAAGGTTGAACGAAAAATCAGGTAAGTAAAATACATTTTTTAGGACTAAAGTGGATGAAAGAGGAACAATGCCAACATTTTTAACTAGGATAGTCTATTTGTCAGGCAATGTGACAAAAGTTGAGTAAGTGTCATGGTAGTAAAAAGACTTTTTGAACAACATACATGGGCAGATGCTCCTGAATTAACTATCCATTGAGATGTAAAATGAGTACCTATAACATGAAAATCTGCTGAGGATGTGGGTGGAGGATTCGAAAAAGATTCGGATGAGGCTGTTGTTGACAGTTGAGACTGTAGTTGATAAAGAAAATTTTGGCATTGTAAAATTGCATCAACAGTGTTTATATTTATTGGTTGAGCAGTGACTAAGTTGATAGAGTTGTTGTTGACAACATTGTTTGAATTACGTTGTTGCTGCTTAGTTTTATATCTAGGTGGATAGCCATGAACATTGTAGCATTTATCAACGGTATGGCTAACAATGTTGTTTTAATGAATTATTCTTCGAGTTATTGGCAGAGACAGCAAGGGTAACTACATGAGGAATAATAGAAAATGAGTCAATGGCTCTTTGTTTCTCTTCTTGAAGAAGTA
The DNA here is from genome assembly GCF_009727055.1 of Benincasa hispida. Taxonomy (NCBI): domain Eukaryota; kingdom Viridiplantae; phylum Streptophyta; class Magnoliopsida; order Cucurbitales; family Cucurbitaceae; genus Benincasa; species Benincasa hispida. The sequence goes on along the minus strand of NC_052357.1, from coordinate 264,810 downwards.
AAGAGAAAGCACGAATAACTGAAGGAGTAGGATCCATCAGAAGGATTTGAGCTCAGACACAAGAAAAAAGTTCATTAAGCCCCATTAAGAAATCCATCAGGTACTCGGTTTGAAGGAAGTTGGCCATGTCACGGATACCTCCATAGTGACATGTTCCACAGTTGCAATAAGGTCGATATGTATTAAGTTCATCAATGAAAGTTTTAAACTTAGTGAAATGCATACTCACTGAATCTTGATTCTGAGCCAGAGTTGCAAGAGTCATCTTGAGTTGAAAGATTCTTGGAGCATTTTTCTTCTGAAAACATTCTTGTAGATCAAGCCAAGTAGTTCGTGCGGAATCAGCAAAAATAATGCTAGCAGATATAGACTTTGAGACTGAATTCAAGATCCACGAAATAACGATATTGTTATTTCGAATCCATGCCGGAAGAAGTGCATCAGTTGGATGAGGAAGAAAACCTTCGATGAAATCAAGCTTATTTTTAATAGAAAGGCCGATCACCATGGCTCACTCCAAGAAATGTAATTATCTTCAATCAGAGGTTTCGATACTAGAATAAAACTGGTAGTATCATTATGATGAAGATAATAAAGATTGAGGTAAGTTTCAGATTGATGTTGAGAAGTTGAAGATGTGAAGGAATTATTTGGAGGAATAACTGTAGGGCAGGCTGGTTGTTCAGTGTTGAACAGAAGACTTTCGTTACTCATGGCGGAAGGTTGAAGACGAAGAATAAAATGGAAGAGTAAAATTAAAAGAAAAAATAGAGGAAAAATTGCTCTAATATCATATTAACAACCAACATTCAAAAGAGTGAATATTTTCACATATTTTATTAAAGGAATTATGAGTATATATATATATATACAGATATGGGCTTTAACAAACTGATTAGGCTCAATCGAGTATCCATTATCGAGCAACGAGTATTGTATCGAGTATTTTAAGAACTATTGATAATCACCATCGAGTATCATCACATCGAGCATCAAGTATTTTAAGAACTTTAGATAATCACCATCGAGTATCATCTCATCGAGCACCGAGTATTTTAAATAACTTCTAATACCCCCCAAATTTTTTTCCATCTCCCTTTAACCTTTTTCTCACTTTTTTTTTTCAATCTTAAGCTTTTCTTTCCCTTAAACTTATGTTTATTGATTAGATGTCCGAGTTTTTTGTAATATTTACATCCAACCTTGGATTTTTCTTTCCCCTCTTCTGTTGAGCTTTGTTTTCCTTTTTCCTTATTATTTTTCTTTGACTTGACCTTGACAAATAAGCCTTCTACACTAGGCTTGTCTTCCTTGCTAGTTAGGAGCTCCATCTCTCTGATTTTAAGAGCTGAAATGATAATATCAGTAGTTAAGGAATCTCTCCCATATTTTAGGACAATCTTTACATCTTTGTAGGAATCCGACAATGAGTTGAGAAGCACAAAGGCTTCATTATCTACCACAATCTCTTCTCCTTGAGTCTTGAATTCAGTAGTTATTCTCTTGAAGTCATCTAGGTTCTTTGTCAAGGATTTAGAAGCACTCATCTTAAAGGTAAAGAACCTTTCCCTTAGGAAAAGTTTGTTGGGTATATTTTTAGTCTCATAAAGCTCATTCAACTTGCTCCACATCTTAAATATTGTCTCTTGGTCGATCACTTGCCTTAGGACACTGTCAGACAAATTTAAAACAAGTGTTCCATGAGCAATTAGCTCCATGTTCTCTTTTTCTTCTTAAATTACAGTGATTGGCAGCTTGGCTAGATCCTCTAGGGCCTTATGTGCTCTTTGTTGTCCCAAGATGGTCTTGATCTTGGCTTTCCACAAGCCAAAGTCTCTTTTCCCATCAAATTTTTCAATGTCATACCTTACTACTGCCATATTTGATTCAAATTCTATCTGAAAAGCTACAAAATTTTACTTCTTTAGAATCTTGACTAATCTTGAAATTTTCTTGCAGGTTCTGATACCACTTGTTGGACTTGATATGTAAAATGGACTGAGAATTCACTGCACTCTTTTATCTGTTAATGCTCTTTAGGGCTTAATGAACCCAGGCTCTATAGTGAAAATCGGATACCACCTTTGTGAAAACACAAACATAAACCAGTGTGCTGAAAGCATAATCCGTGTGAAGAAAATCTCCACCCTACACCTTGACAGTTGAGATTAAAGATATGCACTTCTTATAATTTGTAGAACTCTAATGACTATTCCTTTCTTTTCTTTGTTGCAGAGAAAACCGAGAGAAAAGAAAGGAGAGAACCTGAGGGAGAGGCTACCGGAAATCGCCTGGACAATGAGGCTGCTATCGTCTAGCCGATTGGAGGTAAAGCAAGGAGTCGTCTAGACGATAAGGGAAGAGTCGTCTAGACGATGAAGGCTTTACTAAAGATCGTCTAGACGATGGGGTTTGAAGTCACCAATGGTCTACACGATAGAGGTGCTGAGGTAAATGATCGATGGCTAAACGGTACACGATAGAACAAAGAAGATCAGGGAAGAAGATGAACACGATGCTTTACGTGGTTCGGCCAAAGATAGCCTACGTCCACGGAGAAGCTGATGGATTTTTATTAGGGGATTTGCAAGATTGTCACAACATAAGTTTGATAGCCTTTCTTGATCACTTCTTTTTTTTCACTCTCTTACTTTTACATGTAGTTATGAAATGTATCTAAAGACAACTTGTATGTAACTGTTTTCTAACAACCTTGAAGTTGTTTTCATCTATCTTTAATAACAATAACTTTAATTATCTCTAAAATAAATTCGTCTCCCACTTTCTATTAACTTTTTCCTCTCTAAAATTTACTTATACCTTTCATTTCTTTTCTCTCCCTTTAATGTGTTTTGTTCTAAAAAAAATTAAATTTTCAAATTTTCTCGGTCAACTCTTCAACAAATGGGAAAAGAAGAATAAATATATATATTGAAAATTGGGGCATATATGGCCCTCCATCGGTTGATTTAGTCTCCCTTCCAAAGTTTCCATTAGGAACTTTCCACTTTTTGAGTATCAAAACCAACTTGTACGCACTTGCATGATTTTGCCTTAATTTCCATTACTCTCTTTCCAACATTGACCACCATAGATATTTCATTCAACATCTTCGAGTACCAATATTTGTGTAACTTACCTAACATATTGTTATGTGGTAAATTTTTCTTTTTCTAAAAAATACTTTTTAAATATGTTTCCCATTTGTGATTGAAGAGAATGCATGAATGATCACGAAAAATACTTGAGAGATCTTGAGTTGATTTGGTCTTTATACAATCTACCCAATTGTCCAACCATAGTTTTATCCCATAAAAAACTCTTAACAAAAAGAAAATATTTTTTATGAGTTTTGTTAGTTTTACAATTAGAATGGATGGCACAAAGATGGGTGTAATGATGCACCAAGTACATTGGTCTTTACCCAAAAAATTTCTAGGTAACAAAATTTCCCCCTTTGCCTACCAACTAGATATGCTCTTCACTCCTAAACTCTTACTTTCCCACACTTTATTTCTTTTTTTCTTTTTTACTTTTCCACACTTATTTATCTATAAATTTGCATCTCATTTTCATTAAACATCACAAGCTTGTAAAAGAGAGCCATTGAACAAACTTTTGTAGAAATTTTTCTTTAGCTTGTGAGAACTTTTTTAATATTTTATTTTAGAGAAATATGGGGAGAGGAGTTGGTTTGGTTTTGGGTTTAATTGCGGTGGTTTTTGTTCACCATGCCACCGGTGAGACGGTTCATGTTGTTGGAAACTCCGACGGTTGGACGGTTCCGCAGGGCGGCGCTGCTTTCTATTCCGACTGGGCTGCTAGAAACAACTTCTTCATCCGCGATTCTCTAAGTATTAATCTTCTCTCCATCCTTTCTTCTTCAATTTAACTTTGGTCTTTTAACTCTCCGTTGCATCGTTTAATTTTTCTACTTTTAAGTTTTTTTTTTCCTCATATGTATAATATAAATGGTTAAGATTTGTTTGATAATTATTTTTAAATATATATTCCTGCTCTCACATTTCTTACAACCTTTTCATTTTTGTTCAGATAATGTTGAAAATACGAGTCAAATAGATTTTTAATAACGACTACCCAATTTGGTAGCCATATTTTGTTTTTGTTTTAGTTTTTAATTTTGGTTTTTGAAAATTGTGTTTGTTTTTTTAAATAATTCTTTAATCTTAGTTTTTATATTTTTAGAAACAAAAACTACTTTTTTTTAAACGTTGTTTGGTAACCATTATATTTTTTGTTTTTGGTTTTTTAAAATTAAACATATTTCCTCCCAACTTCTAACCATGATTTGTATTTTCTTAAATACAATGATTAAATTCTTAACCAAATTCCAGAAACAAAAACAAGTTTTTAAAAATTACTTCTTTTTAGTTTTCAAAAATTTGCTTGGTTTTTTAAACATTGATAAAAAGTAGTAACAAATGAAGAAATTTGAAGGTGGGAGTAGTATCTGTAGGTTTAATTTTCAAAAATAAAAAATCAAATGGTTACCAAACGGAACCTTAGTTTTCAAATTTTGGCTTTGATTTTGAAAACACTCATAAAATATAGACAACAAAATATAGAAACCAAGTGGTATCTATATGCTTAATTTTCAAAAACTAAACGGTGCCTACTTTTTTTAGTTTCCAAAAAAACTTGTTTATATTTTTGACATTTGAGTAAGCATTTAATTGTTTTTTTAAGAAATATGAAAATCAGAAAAAAGAAATACGGAGAAATTAAACAAGCATAAATTATAAAAATAGAAAACTAAAAATAAAATTATTGTCAAATGAGACCTAACTAAACTTCTTAAAATGAATTCAACCGAATACCCATAATCTTGAAAGTTTAGAGCACCACTGCATACTTAACACAATAATGATATGAGTTTATGAACAAACTCATATTTTTAACATAAATTGAATATCAACATCAACATCAATATTTGTTATAAGTGTTGTAAACATTTGTTGTCGGCTCGAGTATATATGATTTAGGTATATATATATATATATCATCAACCCCACCTTAACCTTAAAAAATCTAACATGTTTTTTCTTTTAGCATTTAACTTTGAGACAAACATGCACGATGTCCTTAAAGTAACAAAAGAATCCTTCGATGCTTGCAATTCAAACAATGCCATCGGCAACGTCATTACTACAGGTCCTGCCACAGTGAAGCTCGACACCGCCGGTGTGCATTACTTCATTTGTACAGTCGGCCGACACTGTTTTGGAGGTCAAAAGTTATCTGTTACCGTCTCCGCCAATACTCACGGCGGTGCAATCCCACCTTCTACAAACACTAGTCGGCCACCCGCCGCAAACACTCCGATTTCTCATGATAATGCCTGTGCTCCAACTCCTGCAAATTCGCCGTCCTCCTCACCACCTATCCATGGTGGAACTCCCTCGGCTCCGGCGCCTTCCTCATCCACTGTGTTGATGGCAACCCTTTATGTCACTTTGTCCGCCCTTGTTATGAGCTTGTTGTTCTAGATCATTTGGATTAACTTTGTGTTTGTTTTTTTTTAGTTGTCTTTTTAGATTAATAAGTCGGGGTTGTTAATTTGGTTACTACTATTTAGTTTGTTTATTGAGAGTTGAGAGAGAATAATATTTGAGTGATGGAAAATTTTTCGGTTGTATTCCTCCACGGCGTTTATATTTCTTACATTTTAATAAGTTTTTATGCTAGATTTTGATATTTTTTTCAAATTATTCCATTTTTTCTTCATGATAAACTTACATGGTATTTGAGGTAGTGAATAAGAAATTTATTTGAAAAATGTGCATCTCGGGCTACATCTATTGTTGAGTAACTCACTCCAGTATTCAATTACAAGTTGTCGATAACCTTTTTATTTCTTTATATATATATATATATATATATATATATCACTTGTGATTGAAAGAGTCTATGAAAATAGGGATAGATTGGGCTGGATATAAGTATTACTCAATTTATTTTGTAATTCTTTATGAATTTGGATGATAAATTAGAAATTTTAAGGGGCTAAAATGAAATAATTATATCACATAATTAAAATAATTTAATTAAATCATATATAGTTAAATCCCTCTATTAATTTGAACAATTCAAATTAATCCAAAAACTTATTCTCATTTAATTCTATTGAGCTACTAAGGGGATCTCATGGACCTGTAGCTTGAATCTCCAACGATACATGAATAATTAATCAAACTCTTTAATTAAAATATTCACCATCCGTTAACTGTCAAGCACTCCACTAAAGACCGAAAACAGCACTCTTCGCACTACAGATATATTTCTGTGTCTATTGAATATAACAAATCAACAGTACGATGCCCCTTTCACAAATTGCCCTTAAGTACAGTTGAGCCAAAAATTACCGTTTTACCCCTATAGTTACATTTAACTCCTTAAGTACCATTGATCTCTCTAGTGAACAATAGATCATAATCCAACTATGACTAAACCCCTCTCGGGCCAATAGAAGGTATTGCACCTGTCTCTTATACACATCTAGATGTGTATAAGAGACAGGATCAGACAAGTCCCCAAAAAGGTAGGCATGTTGAGTCGGCAATCTGGCCACTCTCACCCATATAAATCAAAGGATCGCCCTCATAGGCACGAATTTACAACTCACTTATGTTTCAGGTCATGTTATTTATGGTCATCCTAGTGAAATATAAGTCACTATTATGAACGACGTTATATAAATAGACTAAACATTTCCTGGTTCAGTCTTATACAAACTCCTTTGTATAGAATATCTCTGCTCACATGTCTATACATGAATGATTAGGATCAAATCATTTGTAGCACTTTACATCAATTGTAGCACCTACAAAACAGGTCATACTCGTAGTGTCACCAGGATAAGATTCCCATTCTTATCCATCTACTACAGACCATTTAGGTTATTACATAAACATGATCGATTCGTATGTCTCTACATACATGTTTAAGTTACAAGATAACCTTGGATATTAGTTTATTGGTTTGTGGCTAATGCAACTAAAAAAGGAATAAAATATCATATATTTTATTAAATAGACATTGAGTTTGAATAAGTATCTTAGTTTATTGGTTTGTGGTAAAACAATTAAAACATTCAATGGTCATAGACAAAATTGAAGAAAATATTCAAGCGTTTGTTCAAAAACTGTGTTTCAAACTACAGGACCCAACGAGAGTTTAGGGTATCATCCCCAACAAAAATAGAGACGGAGAGGGAGACTCCCCATCAGGAGAAACAGATCCCCGTAGGGATCCATCCTTGGTTCCTTTTTTTCTTTTTTTTTTTTAAAATAGTAACTCGTTGGATGAGTGAAATAAAAGTAAATAAAAATAAAAATAAAAAATAAAATCTTAATTTTGTAACTCACAGTAGTGTTTGGCTTTTATATGAACATAATAACCACAAATGGGTTAATAAGAATAATTGGTGAACAAATTTATCCATCTTGAAACTAAGTAACAAAAATCTCTCACAATAAACCACACTCCAAAAAGTTTGAAAATGAAAGAAAGACTAATTTCAGAAGAATTCTTATATTTCCTTTTTTTGATTCATAAAAGGCAACCAAGCCCACATTTATACAGAGTTTCCCAAATTAAGGTTTTGAGGAATAATTGAATGAATGAAATCTTTAAGGTAGTAAATTACAGGTGGCCCAACCTGCGTGAAAGGGAATAAATGAAGGAATAAATCTGTTGAGGGGAATCGTAACAGATTCAACCCATTTTGTCATTTTCTTTAGTAACTTTCCTTTGTGACGTGGTGGTCTTTGTGTGACGTGTCTCTTTTGACTTGTCCTTGTTGGCACATATTCTAACATCCCGTCTAAAACTTGTAGGGAGGTCAATGACCCCAAGTTTGGAACGTAAGCAGAAAAATTGGGAGTGCATTCGTGGTTTTGTTAAACATTCTGCAAGTTGATCGGAGGATGGAACATATCGCACTTCCAGTTTTCCTTTGAGAATGTGATCCCACACAAAGTGCACATCAATTTCGATGTATTTAGTTCTAGCATGAAAGATAGGATTGGAGGCAAGAGTTTGCGCACTAACATTATTACACAAGATGATAGGTTTGTGACTGGTTTGTATTCGAATCTCAACTAAGAGTTGTTGGAGCAAGATTATTTCGGACGAAGAGTGAGCAATAGCACGATACTCTGATTCTGTGCTTGATTGAGCAACGACTGTCTGCTTTTTCGAGGACTAAGAAACAACATTGTTTCCAAAGAACACACAGTAAGCTGCTACTAATTTCCTGTCATCAATGTTCGATGCCCAATTAGCATCTGAGAAGGCAGAGATGTGAAGATAAGGACTGGGTTGGAAGAGTAACCCATAATGTCTTGTACCACTGACATACCTGAGTACTCGTTTTGCAACTTGCCAATGAGCGTTTGTTAGAGCTTTTAAAAAATTGGCTAATATGATTCACTATGTATGCAATATCTGTTCTTGTATGTGTTAAGTACTGAAGAGCACTAATTGTGCTTCGATAAACATATAAGTTAGATAGAGGAACACCAATGGACCAATGGATTAAAGCCATGGACCTTGAAAGGGAATCCATGTATTTCAATTCTGTCTGGGATCTTGTAGATCAACCGGAAGGGGTAAAACTCATCGGTTGCAAATGGATCTACAAGAGAAAACGAGACCAAGCCGGTAAGGTACAGACCTACAAAGCTAGACTTGTGGCAAAAGGGTTTACCCAAAGAGAATGGTTAGATTTTGAAGAAACCTTCTCTCCAGTTGCCATGATAAAGTCTATTAGAATACTCTTGTCCATAGTCATATTTTATGATATGAAATATGGCAAATGGATGTCAAGACAGCTTTTCTGAATGGCTATCTTGAAGAGAGTGTCTATATGTCTCAACAAGAAGGGTTTATACAGCAGGGTCAAGAACAAAAAGTTTGCAAGCTTAATCGATCCATTTATGGATTAAAACAAGCTTCTAGATCTTGGAATATGAGATTTGACGCTACGATCAAATCTTATGGCTTTGAACAAAATATTGACGAACCCTGTGTCTACAAGAAAATCGTCAACAAAACTATCGCTTTTCTGTTGTTGTATGTTGATGATATATTCTACTCATTGGGAATGAGATAGAATATCTAGCTGACGTTAAGAGATGGTTGGCTTCACAATTCCAAATGAAAGATTTGGGAAAAGCATAGTATGTTCTTGGAATCCAAATAGTTTGGTATCGCAAGAACAGAACATTGGCATTATCTCAAGCATCTTATATAGACAAGATGTTGTCTAGGTATAAAATGCAAAATTTCAAGAAAGGATATTTACCTTTCAGGCATGGAATTCACTTGTTAAGAAGCAGAGTCCTAAGACACCTCAAGAGGTTGAGGAGATGAATCGAATTGCATATGCATCTGCAGTTGGAAGTTTGATGTATGCAATGTTGTGTACTCGTCCCAACATATGCTATGCCATAAGAATTTTCAGCAGATTTCAGTCCAATCCTGGTCATGACCATTGGACTGCTGTTAAAAACATTCTCAAGTATCTTCGAAGAACGAGAGATTATATGCTCATGTATGGTCCTAAGGATCTGATCCTTACTAGATACATTGGTTCTGACTTTCAGACCGATATTGATTCGAGGAAATGAACTTCGGGGTCAGTATTCACTCTGAACGAAGGAGCAGTTGTGTGGAGGAGCATCAAGCAGAATTGTATTGTGGACTCCACAATGGAAGCTGACTATGTTGTTATAAGGGAATCAGCAAAAGAAACATAGTTGATCCATTTACAAAGCCCTCTCGGCTAAAGTGTTCGAGGGTCACATAGTAAGACTAGGTCTACGAGTTTTGTATCACTAGGGCAAGTGGAGAATTGATGGGTATTGTGATGCCCTAGTTTATTGTACTTGTACATTTTATTCTCTCCATGTAAACTCAACATTGTATATATTGATCCACTGGAGTTTTAGTCCAAGTGGGAGTATTGTTGGGTTTTATGTCCTAAAAACTCGCAGTTTGTAAAATGATAAACATTTTCTATTATCAATATACTTGTTATTGATCTTATTAATTGTATGAAATTCTAAATTCAATAAACTAAGACCCACGACTATTGTACTTGAACTTTATGTGGAGACATAAGAGTGGATCGGGTTCGAGTAAATAGTCAAAATGATCTATGGTACATGAATGAGGTTAGGTACCTTATTCTGCTAACATCATTGGATGCGGCCGACTCTGTAGTTGTTACAAAGAGTTGTAAAGTGCTACATACAATGTGATCTTAATTCGTACATGTTATGACATGAGGAGTGAGGGCGTCCTATGCAATGAGTTTGCATAAGATCAGAACCAAGAAATGAGTCACTCTTACTTTATAACGTTGTTTACTGTTTAAGACTGACTATTTCACCTATATAACCTAGGTTATCTCGATCTTAATCCTGAGCTAGCTATGAACTTCTGTTTGTTCGGGATTATCCTTTGATCTGCAAACGATGAGATTAGTCTAACAGCATTGCTCAATAAGCTTACCATTTTGGGGATAAGATCGGATGAATAGCTGGAGACATAGTCTTGTAAGATGGAGTTCACGCCTACCCGATTTAGGGATAGGAGAAATGTTGTTCTCTCAAGTACTAAATTCAGGTCTTGAACAAGGGGCCCCACCCTCTCACTGGGCTAAGAGAGTTTGGTTTGGTGATTGGATCACAAACCAGTTGTTCATTAGAGGATCAATAGGGACTTGAGAAATAAGACGTAATCTCGGGGGTAAAATAGATGTTTGACCCAGCCGTTATTACGAACAACCTATGAACTGTCTCTTATACACATCTAGATGTGTATAAGAGACAGGCCGTAATCTCGGGGGTAAAATAGATGTTTGACCCAGCCGTTATTACGAACAACCTGTGAAAGGCCGACTTGCTGGTTATGGTTAAATCATGTGGACATAATATATCTACAGTGAGCGGAGTGCAACTATGGGTTTTAGTGGAATAACCCATTAGTTAACGAATGGGGATTAATTTGGTCTAATGAGTTTAGCCAATTAATCTTGGATCGTTGAAGCCCATGATCTGTAAGTCCACGAGGTCCCCCAACTAGCTCGTAACGGACTAGCTCTAGAATAGCGTGATAAGTTAATTTGAAACGTTCAAATTAGAATTAAGGGAATTAGTAATTATATGAGATATAATTATATGTTTAATTTTAGAATTAAACAGAATAGGAGAATTTATATATTTAAATATGATTTAAATATATAAAGATGGATATGTGTTAAAATTAATTTAATATTTGATATAAAATTGAGTAAGTTTTATTTAATAATTAATTTATGAAATTAATTAAAATTTCATTTTTAAAATCAAAATAGAATTATAAAATCAAAATTTTATTTTTGGATAAAATTGAAAAAGGAAATGAAAACAAAAACACATTTAAATGGAAAAATAGATTTTTCCATTATCCATCTATGAAGTAACTAGCTCACACACATTGCATTGTCTTCTCCAAGCATGAGCTGCAACTCATGCAGCTCTTCTCTTTGCATGTTGATCTGCAATATAATAAGAAGATTTGAGTGAAAATCGGGCATACAATAAAAAGGTTTTTTTAGAGAAAAATTGGTTTGAAGAAAGGTTTTTCAACCTTGTTGCAGTAGTAAGCTTTTCTCCTTCATCCCTTGATTCAAGCTTGTTTTGAGTCCACAACTCAATCTAGAGTACCAAGAGAATAGTGGAGAAAATCTTGAGGTGGTCTACAACAAGATATAGAAAAGATTGCAGCTGGAGAAGAAGCTTTGAAGAAGTTCTACAAGAGGTATGTCTTGAAACCCATTTTTCTACAGAAGCATGCTTTATATTATGCCAAAATTAGCGAATTTGAATGCTAAGATGATCCTTGTGCTTCCGCTGCAATTGATACAATCCTGTACGATGGAGATGGAAGGACCAGGTGCCATGTGCGATTGTTTAGAAGAGCTTTGTACTCATCATTCATAGTAGCTTTCCACTGGGGTGTGGCAAGAGCATCTATAACTCTAGTCGGTTCTGCTTTGGGTTTAAATATTCCAACTTTTCCTCATGTTATCATAGGATGGGTAGGCTGAGGAGGTAGGACAGGATGAGAAATTGGTGGAGGTGGTTCCATAATGATAGGCGAGAAGGGACTACCACTAGAATGTGAAGTCCTGGTGGAGGGGGAAGTCGAGGTTGGGGAAGAGTGGTAATCCATGTTTGGGTCTGGTATAAGTATAGGCAAACTAGTGGATAATGAGTTGGGTTGAGACAGATTTTGTTGGGTTTCAAATTGGTTGGGAGAGGGTGGATGAAATAATGGACTGTCATTTGTCGAGGGAGGTCATGTAGGTGCCGGGGCTAGTAAATTGGCCGTATCAAGACTTCTATATGTGATGGGTGGGCTATCTAACAGAGGACTTAAAATGGCTTGAAGTTGGTCTGGGTTGTTAGTCTGTTGAGTTTGAGAATTAATGGGCTAGCCAGAATTCTTATGTTCCTAAAAACCAAAAGAAAAAAGGAAGTCAAGTTCATTGACTTTAACATTTCTGGAGACATAAACCTTGCCTTCCTTGTTCATGCAACGATATCCTTTATGTACAAGTGATAACGGGCAGAAATGTACGTTATCATAGTGCTAAGTTCTTAAACAATGTTGGATTGCGTTGATGAAATATGTTAAATTGTGTAAATTAAGCATAAATTCTATAATATTGTGGTCGCATGCTTTCAGCGCATTGGAACAATTGATCTTTGTATTTTTGTGCAGAATATGCGTTAACGCAATGCAAGATTGAGATCATAGGAAATCATCGGTCGAGCGCAACTTCACTGCAAGGCTTTGCGTTGATCGTGCTCGCAAACATTCGCCCAGAAGGATCACCGCAACTTGGTTAATGCAACATGGTGGGTGCATCTGGGTGAAAGGATAATTAAGAGCGATGGGACAGAAAGCTGACGACAGTCAAATCCAAATTAAGTTGACAGCCGATAACAGACATAAAGTACATTCAGCTTTATCGGTGACAATTATGTGGCACATCAGTCAGGAATTAAAGTTGTCCCATCTGTACAATCAAGAGAGAGAAACCGCCTTTCACCATGGATGCTCTATAAATACCAAGTGCATTCTTCAGAAAAGGGGTTCACCATTTTTACAATCTTTTCTTCCACAAGTCGCATGTCTGTGTTCTTAGTTTTCTTTCATTTTACGGCAGTTGCGAGGGAAGAAGTTGTGCCGGTAGATCGTTCTGGTAAGCTTGGGAAAGCGCCAGAAGCTCCAAGGACAGAGAGAGTGCCGACGCCTGCGGAAGTAGGAACATCTTTATATCAGAATAGAGATTTCAGTGTAAAAAGCCTCGGTCAGCAAGGAATTTCTACAAGGCTCTCTACCTTTACTTTCCATTGTCATTTTGTACTCAACTCATTTATAAAAATGGAATTTCTTTCTCTATATCTGTTCACTCTCTGTTATTCACGCATGAGTAGCTAAATTAGTTGAATGGGTTGAGAAGCATTTAGCTAGCACAACTAGGGAATCTTCATTCTTGCGATTATCTTGTTTATGTATGCTTCATTCGTCCATTAGAGATACTCAGGAAGGTAGTCTAAGGACAGGATCTAGACTTGGGAAGGTCAAGTTAGAACCTAGACTCGGAAGAGCCAGATTAGAACGCATAAACGAGAGACAGCACTTAGGAATGAGCACTATTTGTTATCAACGCATCGCATGCATCCTAGAGATAGGATATGATTATATGCGGTCACCTTGCTTTCATGCATTTTGCATCATCGCATAGGGCAAGAGTAGAGACTTAGGAATGAGCTCTATGGACATTTTGCATTCAACACATGCATCCTAGATTTAGGAGCATCGCATTTACATTGGAAAATGACTTGCTATGTATGGTTGTAACATGATCGCATAGTCTGGCGCATTCCCAAGTAACGCTAGCTAAAGATCTTCTCAACCCGTTCATCGCATATTCATTGCATCTATCAACGCAACTGTTTTTTCTCAAATCCGCCACCTTTATTTATTTCTTTTTCATCAACGCAAACAACAAACCCAACACTTATTTATTTACTTGGTTACCGCAAAGTTTTCATAAAAATTACCCACGCAATCTATTTTCACAAGTCCCTGTGTTTAACCCTGGACTTACCAAGAAACTCAGAGGAATTTACACTTGAATTCCGCTGGGGAAACTTGAGTGCACAACGCAAATCCATCAACGCATATCATTCATATTTTCACTTTATAAATACGAACATCAACAAGCTAGGCCCTAAGTAGAAGAACTTCTCTGAGTGAAACTAAAATTTGTGTTGGTGGTAAGGTCTTATACAGGGGAAGCACGTGTTGGGACTGATACCCTAAATCTCGTAGGGTCCTATAGTTTGTAAATATTGTATGAATAAACTTTTATGTGATTAATAATATATGATATTTTATTCATTTTGTCTATAAAATATGTGATATTTTAGTTGCATTAATCGCAAACCAATAAACTAACATCCAAGGTTATCGTTGTAACTTAAACATGTATGCGGAGACATACAGATGGATGTTGTTTAAGTGATAATCTAAATGGTCTGTAGTCTATGGATAAGGTTAGGTACCTTATCCTGATGACACTACGAGTATGGCTCGCTTTGTAGGTGTTACAATTGTTGCAAAGTGCTACAAATGATCAGATCCTGATCATTCATGTATTAGACATGCGAGCAGAGATATTCTATACAAAGAAGTTTATATAAGACCGAACCATGAAATGTTTAGTCTCATTATATAACACTGTTCAAAATAGAGACTTACATTTCACGAGGATGACCATATGTAACATGACCTCAATCCTGATTGAGTATTGAACTCTTATCTATGAGGGCGATTCTTTAATTTATATGGGTGAGAGTGGCTAGATCGCCGACTCAACAAGCCTACCATTTTGGGGATTCGTCTGATTGGGGAGCTGGGAACACAGTTACACAAGATGGAATTCGCTCCTTCCCCGAAGCAGAGGGAAGTAGATAAATTGCTCCCTTAAGGGCTGATTTCGGGTCTTGAACAATGTGGCACCACACCCTCTCCTGGCCCGAGAGGGGTTTAGTCATAGTGGGACTATGATCTATTGTTCACTAAAGAGATTAATGGTACTTAAGGAGTTAGATGTAACTACAGGGGGAAAATGATAATTTGGCTTAGCTATACTTACGAGCAATTTGTGAAATGTCATCGTACTGTTGATTGGTTATATAAAATGGACACAAAAATATATCCATAGTGCGAAGAGTGCAGTTGTTGATCTTTAGTGGAGTGTCGGACAGTTAATGGATGGTGGATAATGTAACTAAAGAGTTTAATTAATTATTCATGTACCATTGGAGCTTCAAATTATAGGTCCATAAGGTCTCCTTGGTAGCTCAAAAGGATTTAGTTGAGAATCAGTTTTTGGGTTAATTTGAATTGTTAAAATTAATAAGATGGATTTTGATATAATTAAATTGTTTCGATTATATATAATATAATGTTATAATGTATTTGATACATTATAGTTTAATGGAGGAAATAAATATTTGAATGAGATTCAAATATATTTTCTATGATTGTGATTCATACTTGTTAAATTTAATATATATATATAATTTATATTAAATGTCATAAAATAGAGAAAATAAACTGCCATAAAATAGAGAAAATAAACTATAATTTATATTGTATATGATACAATATTAAAACTATAGGTTATATGTTATATTTGATATAACATATAGTTTAATATAAATATAATATGATAAGCTAGTTATCATATTTATATTATTTTATTATTTTGAATAATAACTTCCTCTTTTCTCTTCAACCATCTTAGTGGGTAGTTATTGGTTTTGTGACAAAAGGAATAAAAAGAAAAATTAGTTTTTTTTCTTCTTCCTGACACACATGGCTAATATTGAGATTGCAAAACAATTGAGGATTTACAGAAACGTTCTGTGTGTTCTTTGTTAGAGTTAGAAAACATGCGGCAGAAGAAAAACGGATCATTAAGCATTCGAATTCATTAATTTTGGTTTTGGATTAAGCATGCTCCATAAACTATGAAGAGGGTTTCATGACATACCTTTGTATTGAAGAAACACTTGAATCACGACTCCAGCTGCAAATCTTCTCTAAATCAGCTTGTGAACCACCATAAGGCCTTCCCTACTATCCTCTAGGTGCTTTGGATTGAATTGTGGGACTCAAAATAAGTTTGAATTGAGGGAACAATAAGGAGAGGTTCTGGTTTTTCAGCTTATTCCACCCAAATACATGCCTGATTTCCACTCACAAGTGAAGAATATATTACATGACTTTCATGCAAAAGGAATTCATGTATGAATTACACCTTCTACTTGGAGTATCTAGGTGGGATTTGAATGGAAAGATGACTCAAAGTGGGAAAAAAATCCACTTTGGATAATTCAACATTTTTTCTTTAATTTGAAAACTATTTTTCAAATGAAATCTCAATTTTAATGTGTTAATTCAAAATCAAAACTGAAATATTATTAATTTTACAAAAATTAATTCAATATTAATTTTTCACATAAAATTAATAATTAATAATTAATTTAATATCAAATATTAAATTAATTTAACACTAATTCCACCATCATGAATCTTTGTTCATAAATTTAATATTTAACTCACATTTAAATATTAATTGATTCTCCAATTTCGTTTAATTCCAAAATTAAACGCATAATTATATCACATATAATTACTAATTCCCTTAATTTTAATTCGAACGTTTCAAATTAACTTATCTCGCTACTCTAAGGCAAATCCATTTGTGAGCTAGTAGGGGAACCTTGTGGACCTACAAATCATGGGCTCCAATGATCCGAGATTAATTGGCTAAACTCTTTACACCGAATTAACCCCCATTCGTTAACTACTGGGTCACTCCACTAAAGCCCAGAGTTGCACTTCCCTCACTGTAAATATATTGTGTCCAGTCGATATAACCATGATTAGTAAGTTAACCCTTCACAGGTTGTTCATAATAACGGTTGGGTCAAATGGCTTTTTTACCCCCGAGATTACCTCTTGTTCCTTAAGTCCCACTGATCCTCTAATGAACAATTGGTTTGTGATCCGATCATCAAACTGAGTCCCTCTCGAGCCAATGAGAGGGTGGGGCTCCTATTCAAGACCTGGAGTCAGCACTTAAGGGAACAACCTCTCTACTATCCCTGAAAACGGGTAGGAGTGAATTCCATCTTGTAACCTATGTCCCCAACTATCTATCTGGTCTTACCCCTGAAATGGGAGGTTTATTGAGCTGGCATTGTTGAGTCAACCCTTCACCTATGCAAATATAAGGATAATCCCAAATAAACAGGAGTTCATAGTTAGCTCAGGATTCAGGTTAAGTTACCTAGGTCATCGCTTTGAAATAGTCAGTCTTCAATAGTAAACAGCGTTATAAAGTAAGAGTGACTTATTTCGTGGCCTGAACTCTTGTACAAACTCATTACACAGGGCGCCCCCACTCCTCATGTCATTACATGTACGAATCAGGATCACTTTGTCTATAGCACTTTACAACTCCTTGTAACAACTACAGAGTGGGTCACATTCAATAGTGTTACTAGAATAAGGCACCCTGAAGGAACTCTTATACAAGAGTACCTCTGAGCAGAAACGGATCATTTCAAATACATTGTAACTGAATTTCCACATTTACATTCAAACAAAATAGATATGCAATATACTATAAATTACCGGCATGCTTTAAGATTAACAAACAAGAGAATAAGAAAACTTACTCGTTGAAGAACCATTCTCCACAGCAAACTCATTCTCTCCAAGCAAATTGGTGCTCTCGCTCTCGCTGGAACGTCAAGCAATCATTCACCAACACCACTGGTCGTCTATCCACGAACGGCCTCCACCCGAACAAAAGAAATAGGGATGAAACCACCACTTAGAAGCCTCAATATTCTCGGTGTGAGAATCCAAAGACTAGGCTTTGTTGGAATTTGGTAGAGGGGAAGAGGATATGAAGATCGTATACAACGACCAAACAAGTGGGAGAAGGAAAAAGTCTATCGTATATACTGTGCTTAATCGTCTAGAAAAAGTACACGATCGTGTAGGAAAAAGGCTGTGATCGTATAGACAATCGTTTAGTAAACGCTTGGCACTAGACGATTGTTTAGTAAAACGTAGACGATTGTTTAGAAAGATGTGCGCTTGGTATACGATCGTGTAGTAACTTCGAGCTATCGTATAGTCTCTCGGTTAGTTAGGCGATGGGCAGTATACACTATGCGTGAGCGAATTACGTGATCTTTTGCAAAATGAAAACGATTTTCATTTTATTCTTCAGTTACTAAAACTGATTGAAACTTCCCACTATCACATGGTTACAGAGAAAACAGCAGGCACAATTATCCTATAATTGTCCAATTAAAATAATAAATATAATCATATTATATTCATTAACATATAGTTTAATATCACATATAAACCATAGTGTTTTCTCCTCCACTAGATATAAATCATATTTATATCCATTTTCCTTCAATTAATGTATCTCAATGCATAAAGTCAATCATATCATATATAATCGAACTCCCTCTTGTCAATTTGAACACTTCAAACTGACCCAAAAGCTGATTCTCAACTTGAATCCATTGAGCTATTAAGAGGACCTTATGAACCTATGGCTCGAAGCTCCAACAGTACGTGAATAGCTGACTAAACTCTTTAGTCACGAAATCCACCATTCGTTAACTGTCAGGCATTCTACTAAAGACCGAAAACTGAACTCTTCTTACCACAGATATATTTCTGTGTCCATTGGATATAACCAATCAACAGTACGATAACCCTTTACAGATGCTCATAAGTACAGCTGGGCCAATTTACCGTTTTGCCCCTATAGTTAACTTCTTAAGTACCACTGATCCCTCTAATGAACAATACAACATAGTTTTACTATGTGTGGACACCTCTCGGGCCATGAGAAGGTGTGTGGTGCCATATCGTTCAAGCCCTGGGATCAGCTCTTAAAGGAGCAATTTATCTACTTACCCCTATTTCGGAGAAGGAGTGAATTCCATCTTGTGTAGATGAGTTCCTAGCTCCCAAATCAGACGAATACCCAAAGTGGTAGGTTTGAGTCGGCGATCAGGCCACTCGCACCCATGCAAATCAAAGGACCGCCCTCAAAGGCAGGAGTTCCCAACTCACTCAGGATTGAGATCATGTTACCTATGGTCATCCTAGTGAAGTGAAGTCTCTGTCATGAACTCTTTATATAATGATACCTTAACACTTCGTGGTCAGGTCTTATACAAACTCTTTATATAGGACGCCCTCGCTCGCATGTCCCCACATGAATGAACAGGATCAGACCATTTGTAGCAAGTCACAACACTTGTAACTATTCTATAAAGTGGGCCGCATCCATACCGTTACCAAGATAAGGTTTTCCTCCTATATCCATATACTACAGACCATTTTAGATATCACTTAAGACATGATCTACTTGTATGTCACCACATACATGCTTAAGTTACATAATGACAACTAGGGATCTTAGTTTATTGGTTTGTGGTAAAGCAAATAAAACATCTAATGTCCAAAGACAAGTAGTGAATAACATATCATATATACATCACAAGCGTTCATACAAATTTGTGTTTACAAACTACAAGACAAAAGATTTTAGGGCATCATCCCCAACAACCAACCTTGTTCATATACTATAGACCATTTTGACTATTTACTCGAACCTGATCCACTCTTATGTCTCCACATAAACTTCAAGTACTCATGTAATAGTCATGGATCTTTTGGTTTATTGGATTTATTTCTAAAACGAAATAAGCAATTCATATATTCAATAACAACTTTATTGAATTTTCAGAATAAGTTTATTATCTAGAAGCCATGAGTTTTAAGACATAAAACCCAACATTCTCTCAATCTTCTTTCTCCACATCCAAACTATCCCTCCTAACTAAAATAGTCAAAGCCCACCACTCTTGGGTTCTCACCCTGATAATACCAAAGGCTCATTGTGGTAGTGTCCTCTTTGTTCTGGTTTGAGAAGTTCTTGAAGAAGGTCTTCAAGAAGTTGTTGAGTTCAAGGCTCATGATTTTTCGAAGGATACGTGAAGAGAAAGGTTCTTCAAGGGTAATGTATCTTAAACCTTTTTTCTTCTATTAAGCATGTTGTAATTTATTTTGAATGCATATCTTGTATGTTTACTATAAATTATGTTTTTAATGATTAATGGAATTTGGAAGATCCGCTTTTACTCAAGGATCTCTTCAAATACGAATTCCTTCAGCACGCACATCCAAACACTCGAATTTTTGTAATATCCAGAGTTTTGTTATACATCAGTTGAAGGGGTAACTTGTTATTTAAGACTGGTGTGGGTAAGCTATTTATGAGGAATGTAGCTGAGATAAAGGCATCCCAGTAGAACGTCAAGGCATGGATGCTTGTGCTAGCAACGTAAGCCTCATCTCCACAATATGTCTATGTTTCCTTTCAGCACATTCATTTTGTGTTGAAGTATATGGGCATGAGTATCGAGAGGTTATTCCTAAGTGGTTACACAACTGATGGATCTTAATGTATTCGGTACCATTGTCTAATTCGAAGGCTTTTATAGTGGAGTTAAACTGAGTTTTAATTACTTGAAGAAGATGCTTAAATGCTGCCAGTGTGTCAGATTTTTGTTTGAGAGGGTATAGCCATAGATATCTATTGTAATCATCAATGAAAGATATATAATACTGATACCCTTCTGTTGAGATTACAGATATCGGTCCCCACACATCAGTGTGGAAGAGATCAAATTTGTTCTTCGTTTGCATTGTTGAGTTTGAAAAGAGGAGGTAATGTGCTTTTCCAAGAAGACAGGATTCACAAACTATAGTATCTTCGTTCGTTTTAGTAGACCGATTACAAACTTTTAGAATTAAATCCAAAACTCTTGAAGAGGGATGACCCAACCTCCTGTGCCACAGTTTCTTAGACTTCACAATGTTTATACTAAGTTTTGGTAGAACAAGTGCAGTCGAGCCTTTATTTTTGTTCATAAGACTGTGTAGATCCACTACATTACTTTTAGAAAGATCAACAGGAACCACCTTTGCTTCATTCAGCTGATATAGCCCATCTTTAAGTACTCTTTTCACCAGCGTTTGCCCTGTATGTTTGTCCTTAACAGCAGAATAATTATCATGAAATACAACAAAAACTTCATTTTCTTAAACTAGTTTTGATATGCTAACAAGATTTTTAGCAATATTAGGTACACATAGCACATTCTTTAGATTGAGTTTGCAGTAATGTGAGGATTAACAAGAATTACTAGTAGCAGATATATCTAACTGTTGACCATTTCCAACCATAACAAGTTCAGTACCTGTATATTCAGAGGGGTTGGCGACATTGTTGAGATCTGTTAGTTGCCCCACTATCTGCATATTAGTTGAAGTCACCTATTGGTTCTGCTTGGAATGAGTTTAAGTTTTGTGTAGTCACAAAGGCAAATGGATTTGTTCCAGTGTTAGTGTGACTATTTGTGTTTCCTTTCCCATGATTCTGATTTGGCACAAAATCTCTATTATATCTTTGGTAACACACATCTGCTGCATGTCCATACCTAGAGCATACCTGACATGTTGGCCGATTTCCTCTCCCACGGCCTCTGCCTCTGTTCCCTCCCCCATTAAAGTTATTGTTCCCTCTTTATCCATTAAACTATTGTTTATTTCCTCCTTGGTTGTTTCCTTGACCAGATGTTTTTGGAGCAGAGGGGTTATGACTGAATGCGACATTTGCAGATGCATTGTGTCCAAACGTGGTTGAAGCTTTTAAGGAATTTTGATGCTCTAACCGTTTTTCAAAAAAGAATAGCTTATATTGCATATCGAGCCACGAAATTTCTGGTTTTCTTTGAATTACAACCACTACGGGATTGTATTCTTCATCTAACCCAAGTAGGACTTGAGACACAAGGTTTTGAGTGGATACTGGACTACCAGCCTATGCCAGATTATCAAAATGAAGTTTCATCAGTTTCAAGTATTCAGACATTGTAGTGTTACCTTAACATGTTTGTTGAAAGACTTGTTGCAAGTAGTCCTCTTCTGCTCTTGACTACACTCCAAACAGAGCATGAACGGCATCCCACAGACCTTTGGCATTTTTATGTCCCATCAGCTGGACTGCCACTTCAGGTGTCATTGAGTTATACAGCCAACCAAGTAGAAGTTGATCAGCTGTAATCCAGGCTTCATATAAAGGATTTAGAGTTCTTTCACCTGTAAAACTCGATGCTCCTCCTGACGCTTCTGAGATTGATGGATTTGCGTTGGAATCAGTAATCCCTCCAATGTTATGAGTAATATACATCGATGGGCAGATCTTAGCTCCAGATAGGTGCCCTTCAAGTTTGTACCCTCAAAGGATTGGAAGCGCAAGAGTCTTCCATAACATGAAGTTTTCCCTCTCCAATTTTGTACTAGTTATTTGATTAAGTAACTGATTGAGTGGAAGAGTGTCGAGTTCTGTTGAATCAGTGAACACGGTCCCTACAACGTTGGCGTTTGCCATGAGGTGCTTTGATACCAAGTTTGAAAATGAAAGAAAGACTAATTTCAGAAGAATTCTTCTTATATTTCCTTTTCTTGATTCATGAAAGGCAACCAAGCCCACATTTATATAGAATTTCTCAAATTAGGGTTTCGAGGAATAATTGAATGAATGAAATTTTTAAGGCAGTAAATTACAAGTGGCCCAATCAGCGTGAAAGGTAATAATGAAGGAATAAATCTTTTGAGGGGAATCGTAACAGATTCAATCCATTTTTTCATCTTCTATGGTAACTTCCCTTTGTGACGTGGTGGTCTTTGTGTGATGTGTCTCTTTTGACTTGTCCTTGTTGGTACATATTCTAACACAGAATTATGAGTAAAGGGATTGTTAAAGGTGAGTTAAGAAGAAGACCCACTTGTGTTTAGATGAAAAGTTAACGACGGCAGTCTCGATAGTACAAATCTAATTTAAAGTGAAATGTGCTCGACGACAAACGGCAGAGACTTTGGCTTTAGCATGTTTGACGTAGACGATAGACCATGACTTCGACGACGGTAGCGGTTCGGAGATACGAATGTGAGAGGCAGAGAGTTGGCAGTGTGTGCAAGTTCTTCGATCGTGAAATGTGAAAAACGTGAAAAATGAAAATGGATGGTGAAAACGAAAAGAAGAAGGGATGAGAATTTGAGAGTTTCCAAACTTAGTAAGATTTGGGCTTGGAGTCAAATTGTTTAGTTGGGCTTTGGGCTTGGAATCAAATTATTTAGTACTTTTTATTATAAAATTATTTAATTTTTTAAAATATTTTATATATATATGCATTTATATATTTAAAAATATATAAAAAAAAATCGGGATAGGAGTCAAGGCGGGGATACCCTCCCCATCCTCAGTTTGACCCTATTCTCGATCAAACCGGGGATTCTTCGATTTAATCAAGTCAAGATTCTGCGGGGACTCAACCCTGCAGATTTTTTTGTCAACCCTAGTTAGGCAACTACTAAAAATTACTTTTAAAAAAATTGGTTTGAGAAATAAAGGTTTAGTGTCTAATAAGAAATTACTTCTAAATTTTCTTGATATATGAAAATAACTAAAATGCCCTCACACAATCTTCACTTTTATTCTAAGAAGCACAGACACAGATATGGATATATGATACAGATACGATACGATATGGCGATACGTTAATTTCTAAAAAACTAAGATACGGATACGTTGAAGATACATATCATATATATAGATAGATATAATGTCTAATTAATTGCTATAATACATATTTTAAGTTAGATTATAATAGATTCAAGAAGAGAGTGAAAATTTTAAAAAAAAAAATCCAGTAACATCGAGTGATTATTGAGTGACTAGAGTAGACGATAGGAAAGAAGTAGAAGATGAAGATTGAATAATGAAGTTGAGGATGAAGGAGATGTGAATCATGATTTAAATAGTGAGAGAGAAGAGAAGAATGAAGATTTAATTACGTTTCAGGGTTTTTTTAAAAATTTTTATGTTTTATCATTTTTAATTTATTTTGTTTTGGATTGCACAATTTAAGTGGACTTTTATGTTTGGAAGTAATTTTAAAATGGTTGAAATCACTTTTGTCATTTTCAAAATCATCGTGAAACATGTTTAATTCTTCAAAACTAATTTTGATGATATGAAAATTGCATTTAAAAGTGTAAAATTGAAAATTAAATTAATTTTGAGTATTAAAATTGTGTTTTCGAGTGATTTTAAAAATGAAAAAAGTGATTTTTGATGATTTTAAAATCAATCTTAAACATGCACTAAAATAAAATGGGTAATAGGTTGGGTTTTTTAAATGGTTAGGCTTAAATTTGAAACAAAAAATTGACCCACATATCCCCTTCACGTATCTGGAAGCAGATATGCATATCTGAAAGTTAAAAATAAAAATAAAAAATCAGATACTTCAAATCAGGTATTAGACACGTATCTGTCACGTATCTGGACATATCCGTATTGTATCCATATCTGATATCGATTCTCTGCACAATTAGAAGTATCTGTGCTTCCTAGTTTTTATTAGTCACTATGAACAACAATCAGTGACCATCGCTACTAACTGCTAGTGACTACCTAATACTACCACCGTTGACCCACAAATTCTATGCCCATTGCCAGCTCACTGTCAATGCCACTTTGCTAACCATCGACCATAGCGTTTTAAGTATATATTTCACATTGGTTATTAGTTCATTGTGTTCAGTTATCGTCTCTTATGGTAATTTGACATTTCTAAAAGCATTTTGAGTAGGGAGTAAACTAAACAAATTTGCATATAAAAACACTTGGGAGAAAAATGTAACTAAACATATGAGTTTTTTTTATTTCTAAATAGTTTTTATAAAATTTGTTTAAAAAAGAAAATGTAGTATTGAATATATTTTTCAAATTATAA